>NW_027445145.1:0-101269 GCF_048569485.1 Anomaloglossus baeobatrachus | reverse complement strand
GGACACATCTTAGGGAGAGAGAGCGAGAGGGAGACAAACCCACGCCTACACAAGACATTTTGTCACCCAAGCCAACCCTTGAAAAGGCTGCTTTGCAGAGCCAAAACAAGAAGAATGGTGCGTTTTGCAGCCGCCGCCCACTGCAATGAATCTGAATAACTCCTCCTTTAGGGCGCAAGCAACTCCCCTCCCCCTTGCAGTCTTTCCAATTCACGATACAAAAAGACGGACAGGACAGGTTGCCTGACTTTCCGTCACTGCTACCCTTTGCCATCCTTACCCGTAGAAAGCCCTTTCATCATCCCCAAACCCTAATCTTTTCCCTTTCCTTCCCAGCCCCCAAACCCTGCCCTCTGTACCTTTCTCACCACCCGCTTCCCTTCTCCTGTCATCCCCCTACCACCCGGGAAAAAAAGAGATTGCCCCCTCCTTCCACTAGCCCACCCTCCCACCCAAAGAACAACTTCTTCTGCGCAGCTTGTTTTCTAGGCAGCAGCGCTATTGTGATGTCATCGGGGGGCATTGTGACAAGCCGCCAGTGTTCCGTCTCTTCATGTTGTGCACAGTTCAAACGGAAAATACATCAACAGGCAGACTACAGAAAAGCTTACTATCAAAGGTTAGAGGGGGGCTTTCTCAGAGGGCTTTTTACAGTTTTTCTATTCCCAATTAGCCGTTTAAGTGTACTTATTGAAAGTAGTAATTCTTTCATGGGCCGCCCTTTCTTAGTATTTGACGTTCCTTATATTGCGGTATGAGGCTTCGCAGTAGGTTGCAAACATTCATCACCCATGACTGTCCCCAATTGAGCTCAGAAGCTCAATGTCTATCATGACCTCTCTTTTAGAATGTCCAAGAGCAAGCAAACTATTCCTCCAGGAGAGGGCGCCAACAGACTACTAAAGAGATCATCATTACTCAAAGAAAACCCCAAAAACCAATGCATGATAGGAATAAACAGGTAACTTTCTTTGGAGTGGAAGCGGAGAGATCGCACCAGATGCCAATTCTAGATGTTATCACACCTGTGGTCACTGCAGCAGCAGGTGAATCCACTTTGTCCAAAAGGGATCTATTCCATTCAATTGCAAATGATCTAGATAAGACAGAGAACTGCAGCACGGGGACATAGCCGAGTTGGTCAGGTTGAGTGGTGATGAGTTTGCTATTTGGATGAATAAAGAAAGTCAAAAGTGTGAAAGATAAAAAACAAAAGGAGGAAGTGTGAAAAGTGAATGGGCCAAATTGAGGTGCATATGAAGACGTATGCTTTCTTCCAATTCATTAAATCGGGCTAATATGAATCAGGTGAATTGAGTTCTGCTTTTGGAAACTGGGTTAAGAAGGGGTGCACCGTTCCTGGAGGTACTGCAATACCAGGTCAATGCGTGGAGTGGACAGAGCAAGCTCTTTTTCCATCTCCCTGTTCTAAAAATCCATTTAATATATGGTCCCCAGATAGGGGACGTATCAGATATTAAACTGATAAGAACAGATACTACACTTGATCTTAGCCAAAAGGCCGAGAAGCGATAACCAGAATTGGTTTGGGCCTCGAGTGGCACCCTGGCCTATGCCGGACACATCTTAGGGAGAGAGAGCGAGAGGGAGACAAACCCACGCCTACACAAGACATTTTGTCACCCAAGCCAACCCTTGAAAAGGCTGCTTTGCAGAGCCAAAACAAGAAGAATGGTGCGTTTTGCAGCCGCCGCCCACTGCAATGAATCTGAATAACTCCTCCTTTAGGGCGCAAGCAACTCCCCTCCCCCTTGCAGTCTTTCCAATTCACGATACAAAAAGACGGACAGGACAGGTTGCCTGACTTTCCGTCACTGCTACCCTTTGCCATCCTTACCCGTAGAAAGCCCTTTCATCATCCCCAAACCCTAATCTTTTCCCTTTCCTTCCCAGCCCCCAAACCCTGCCCTCTGTACCTTTCTCACCACCCGCTTCCCTTCTCCTGTCATCCCCCTACCACCCGGGAAAAAAAGAGATTGCCCCCTCCTTCCACTAGCCCACCCTCCCACCCAAAGAACAACTTCTTCTGCGCAGCTTGTTTTCTAGGCAGCAGCGCTATTGTGATGTCATCGGGGGGCATTGTGACAAGCCGCCAGTGTTCCGTCTCTTCATGTTGTGCACAGTTCAAACGGAAAATACATCAACAGGCAGACTACAGAAAAGCTTACTATCAAAGGTTAGAGGGGGGCTTTCTCAGAGGGCTTTTTACAGTTTTTCTATTCCCAATTAGCCGTTTAAGTGTACTTATTGAAAGTAGTAATTCTTTCATGGGCCGCCCTTTCTTAGTATTTGACGTTCCTTATATTGCGGTATGAGGCTTCGCAGTAGGTTGCAAACATTCATCACCCATGACTGTCCCCAATTGAGCTCAGAAGCTCAATGTCTATCATGACCTCTCTTTTAGAATGTCCAAGAGCAAGCAAACTATTCCTCCAGGAGAGGGCGCCAACAGACTACTAAAGAGATCATCATTACTCAAAGAAAACCCCAAAAACCAATGCATGATAGGAATAAACAGGTAACTTTCTTTGGAGTGGAAGCGGAGAGATCGCACCAGATGCCAATTCTAGATGTTATCACACCTGTGGTCACTGCAGCAGCAGGTGAATCCACTTTGTCCAAAAGGGATCTATTCCATTCAATTGCAAATGATCTAGATAAGACAGAGAACTGCAGCACGGGGACATAGCCGAGTTGGTCAGGTTGAGTGGTGATGAGTTTGCTATTTGGATGAATAAAGAAAGTCAAAAGTGTGAAAGATAAAAAACAAAAGGAGGAAGTGTGAAAAGTGAATGGGCCAAATTGAGGTGCATATGAAGACGTATGCTTTCTTCCAATTCATTAAATCGGGCTAATATGAATCAGGTGAATTGAGTTCTGCTTTTGGAAACTGGGTTAAGAAGGGGTGCACCGTTCCTGGAGGTACTGCAATACCAGGTCAATGCGTGGAGTGGACAGAGCAAGCTCTTTTTCCATCTCCCTGTTCTAAAAATCCATTTAATATATGGTCCCCAGATAGGGGACGTATCAGATATTAAACTGATAAGAACAGATACTACACTTGATCTTAGCCAAAAGGCCGAGAAGCGATAACCAGAATTGGTTTGGGCCTCGAGTGGCACCCTGGCCTATGCCGGACACATCTTAGGGAGAGAGAGCGAGAGGGAGACAAACCCACGCCTACACAAGACATTTTGTCACCCAAGCCAACCCTTGAAAAGGCTGCTTTGCAGAGCCAAAACAAGAAGAATGGTGCGTTTTGCAGCCGCCGCCCACTGCAATGAATCTGAATAACTCCTCCTTTAGGGCGCAAGCAACTCCCCTCCCCCTTGCAGTCTTTCCAATTCACGATACAAAAAGACGGACAGGACAGGTTGCCTGACTTTCCGTCACTGCTACCCTTTGCCATCCTTACCCGTAGAAAGCCCTTTCATCATCCCCAAACCCTAATCTTTTCCCTTTCCTTCCCAGCCCCCAAACCCTGCCCTCTGTACCTTTCTCACCACCCGCTTCCCTTCTCCTGTCATCCCCCTACCACCCGGGAAAAAAAGAGATTGCCCCCTCCTTCCACTAGCCCACCCTCCCACCCAAAGAACAACTTCTTCTGCGCAGCTTGTTTTCTAGGCAGCAGCGCTATTGTGATGTCATCGGGGGGCATTGTGACAAGCCGCCAGTGTTCCGTCTCTTCATGTTGTGCACAGTTCAAACGGAAAATACATCAACAGGCAGACTACAGAAAAGCTTACTATCAAAGGTTAGAGGGGGGCTTTCTCAGAGGGCTTTTTACAGTTTTTCTATTCCCAATTAGCCGTTTAAGTGTACTTATTGAAAGTAGTAATTCTTTCATGGGCCGCCCTTTCTTAGTATTTGACGTTCCTTATATTGCGGTATGAGGCTTCGCAGTAGGTTGCAAACATTCATCACCCATGACTGTCCCCAATTGAGCTCAGAAGCTCAATGTCTATCATGACCTCTCTTTTAGAATGTCCAAGAGCAAGCAAACTATTCCTCCAGGAGAGGGCGCCAACAGACTACTAAAGAGATCATCATTACTCAAAGAAAACCCCAAAAACCAATGCATGATAGGAATAAACAGGTAACTTTCTTTGGAGTGGAAGCGGAGAGATCGCACCAGATGCCAATTCTAGATGTTATCACACCTGTGGTCACTGCAGCAGCAGGTGAATCCACTTTGTCCAAAAGGGATCTATTCCATTCAATTGCAAATGATCTAGATAAGACAGAGAACTGCAGCACGGGGACATAGCCGAGTTGGTCAGGTTGAGTGGTGATGAGTTTGCTATTTGGATGAATAAAGAAAGTCAAAAGTGTGAAAGATAAAAAACAAAAGGAGGAAGTGTGAAAAGTGAATGGGCCAAATTGAGGTGCATATGAAGACGTATGCTTTCTTCCAATTCATTAAATCGGGCTAATATGAATCAGGTGAATTGAGTTCTGCTTTTGGAAACTGGGTTAAGAAGGGGTGCACCGTTCCTGGAGGTACTGCAATACCAGGTCAATGCGTGGAGTGGACAGAGCAAGCTCTTTTTCCATCTCCCTGTTCTAAAAATCCATTTAATATATGGTCCCCAGATAGGGGACGTATCAGATATTAAACTGATAAGAACAGATTTTTGATTTAATGAAGCTTTCCAAAGCACCGCAAAAATGCATGACCGAAGTCACACCAAAAACAGTGCAAAGGCTAGGATTCGTGTGGACCCCTCCGTGAGAAGAGGATCCCCAAAAATCAACCCCGTCCCTCCGAGCCAGAAGGCCACAGCGAGGGTCAGGGATCTTCGGTGCTCCCCCAAGCCGAAGCCTGGTTGAGCCTTGTTGTTGCTCCCAGCGTCCACCGAGGCATCTTACCCAAGTGGAGTAGGGAGCTACTAGTCGTTGGTTTCGCAGCCGAGACTGCCCGGACCGTCAACCGGTGTTGGTTTCTCAGCCCAAGGCTGACCGGACCTCCAACCGGGTGTTGGTTTCTCAGCCCAAGGCTGACCGGACCTCCAACCGGGTGTTGGTTTCTCAGCCCAAGGCTAACCGGACCTCCAACCGGGTGTTGGTTTCTCAGCCAAAGCTGACCCGGACCTCCAACCGGGTGTTGGTTTCTCAGCCCAAAGCTGACCGGACCTCCGACCGGGATTATAAAAATTTCCCTTCTTAGCCAGAAGGCCGGGATAGGGCAATATGCTTGGAAAGTATGAATAGGCAAGGCGCGGCGTGCGACAGAGTCTGAGGCTTACCAGGGTCCCAACCTAGCAAGTTCAGACTCCCTCCAGGGTGTCCATTCCTGGGGCACATTGCACCATAACCCCCACACTTACTCAGTCTAATAGCCTCGATCCTGGTAGGGCCATGGTTTCCTCTAGATGGATATACTATCCTCCCAAAGTACTAACAAGCGCAACCTTCCAGTGTGCATTGCATCATTGTACTAAGGTGGCCGGAGCCTTAAACCACCTTTTCGAACGATACTACACTTGATCTTAGCCAAAAGGCCGAGAAGCGATAACCAGAATTGGTTTGGGCCTCGAGTGGCACCCTGGCCTATGCCGGACACATCTTAGGGAGAGAGAGCGAGAGGGAGACAAACCCACGCCTACACAAGACATTTTGTCACCCAAGCCAACCCTTGAAAAGGCTGCTTTGCAGAGCCAAAACAAGAAGAATGGTGCGTTTTGCAGCCGCCGCCCACTGCAATGAATCTGAATAACTCCTCCTTTAGGGCGCAAGCAACTCCCCTCCCCCTTGCAGTCTTTCCAATTCACGATACAAAAAGACGGACAGGACAGGTTGCCTGACTTTCCGTCACTGCTACCCTTTGCCATCCTTACCCGTAGAAAGCCCTTTCATCATCCCCAAACCCTAATCTTTTCCCTTTCCTTCCCAGCCCCCAAACCCTGCCCTCTGTACCTTTCTCACCACCCGCTTCCCTTCTCCTGTCATCCCCCTACCACCCGGGAAAAAAAGAGATTGCCCCCTCCTTCCACTAGCCCACCCTCCCACCCAAAGAACAACTTCTTCTGCGCAGCTTGTTTTCTAGGCAGCAGCGCTATTGTGATGTCATCGGGGGGCATTGTGACAAGCCGCCAGTGTTCCGTCTCTTCATGTTGTGCACAGTTCAAACGGAAAATACATCAACAGGCAGACTACAGAAAAGCTTACTATCAAAGGTTAGAGGGGGGCTTTCTCAGAGGGCTTTTTACAGTTTTTCTATTCCCAATTAGCCGTTTAAGTGTACTTATTGAAAGTAGTAATTCTTTCATGGGCCGCCCTTTCTTAGTATTTGACGTTCCTTATATTGCGGTATGAGGCTTCGCAGTAGGTTGCAAACATTCATCACCCATGACTGTCCCCAATTGAGCTCAGAAGCTCAATGTCTATCATGACCTCTCTTTTAGAATGTCCAAGAGCAAGCAAACTATTCCTCCAGGAGAGGGCGCCAACAGACTACTAAAGAGATCATCATTACTCAAAGAAAACCCCAAAAACCAATGCATGATAGGAATAAACAGGTAACTTTCTTTGGAGTGGAAGCGGAGAGATCGCACCAGATGCCAATTCTAGATGTTATCACACCTGTGGTCACTGCAGCAGCAGGTGAATCCACTTTGTCCAAAAGGGATCTATTCCATTCAATTGCAAATGATCTAGATAAGACAGAGAACTGCAGCACGGGGACATAGCCGAGTTGGTCAGGTTGAGTGGTGATGAGTTTGCTATTTGGATGAATAAAGAAAGTCAAAAGTGTGAAAGATAAAAAACAAAAGGAGGAAGTGTGAAAAGTGAATGGGCCAAATTGAGGTGCATATGAAGACGTATGCTTTCTTCCAATTCATTAAATCGGGCTAATATGAATCAGGTGAATTGAGTTCTGCTTTTGGAAACTGGGTTAAGAAGGGGTGCACCGTTCCTGGAGGTACTGCAATACCAGGTCAATGCGTGGAGTGGACAGAGCAAGCTCTTTTTCCATCTCCCTGTTCTAAAAATCCATTTAATATATGGTCCCCAGATAGGGGACGTATCAGATATTAAACTGATAAGAACAGATACTACACTTGATCTTAGCCAAAAGGCCGAGAAGCGATAACCAGAATTGGTTTGGGCCTCGAGTGGCACCCTGGCCTATGCCGGACACATCTTAGGGAGAGAGAGCGAGAGGGAGACAAACCCACGCCTACACAAGACATTTTGTCACCCAAGCCAACCCTTGAAAAGGCTGCTTTGCAGAGCCAAAACAAGAAGAATGGTGCGTTTTGCAGCCGCCGCCCACTGCAATGAATCTGAATAACTCCTCCTTTAGGGCGCAAGCAACTCCCCTCCCCCTTGCAGTCTTTCCAATTCACGATACAAAAAGACGGACAGGACAGGTTGCCTGACTTTCCGTCACTGCTACCCTTTGCCATCCTTACCCGTAGAAAGCCCTTTCATCATCCCCAAACCCTAATCTTTTCCCTTTCCTTCCCAGCCCCCAAACCCTGCCCTCTGTACCTTTCTCACCACCCGCTTCCCTTCTCCTGTCATCCCCCTACCACCCGGGAAAAAAAGAGATTGCCCCCTCCTTCCACTAGCCCACCCTCCCACCCAAAGAACAACTTCTTCTGCGCAGCTTGTTTTCTAGGCAGCAGCGCTATTGTGATGTCATCGGGGGGCATTGTGACAAGCCGCCAGTGTTCCGTCTCTTCATGTTGTGCACAGTTCAAACGGAAAATACATCAACAGGCAGACTACAGAAAAGCTTACTATCAAAGGTTAGAGGGGGGCTTTCTCAGAGGGCTTTTTACAGTTTTTCTATTCCCAATTAGCCGTTTAAGTGTACTTATTGAAAGTAGTAATTCTTTCATGGGCCGCCCTTTCTTAGTATTTGACGTTCCTTATATTGCGGTATGAGGCTTCGCAGTAGGTTGCAAACATTCATCACCCATGACTGTCCCCAATTGAGCTCAGAAGCTCAATGTCTATCATGACCTCTCTTTTAGAATGTCCAAGAGCAAGCAAACTATTCCTCCAGGAGAGGGCGCCAACAGACTACTAAAGAGATCATCATTACTCAAAGAAAACCCCAAAAACCAATGCATGATAGGAATAAACAGGTAACTTTCTTTGGAGTGGAAGCGGAGAGATCGCACCAGATGCCAATTCTAGATGTTATCACACCTGTGGTCACTGCAGCAGCAGGTGAATCCACTTTGTCCAAAAGGGATCTATTCCATTCAATTGCAAATGATCTAGATAAGACAGAGAACTGCAGCACGGGGACATAGCCGAGTTGGTCAGGTTGAGTGGTGATGAGTTTGCTATTTGGATGAATAAAGAAAGTCAAAAGTGTGAAAGATAAAAAACAAAAGGAGGAAGTGTGAAAAGTGAATGGGCCAAATTGAGGTGCATATGAAGACGTATGCTTTCTTCCAATTCATTAAATCGGGCTAATATGAATCAGGTGAATTGAGTTCTGCTTTTGGAAACTGGGTTAAGAAGGGGTGCACCGTTCCTGGAGGTACTGCAATACCAGGTCAATGCGTGGAGTGGACAGAGCAAGCTCTTTTTCCATCTCCCTGTTCTAAAAATCCATTTAATATATGGTCCCCAGATAGGGGACGTATCAGATATTAAACTGATAAGAACAGATTTTTTGATTTAACAGCATCTTTATTATCATGCACTACTCACAAAAAGGTAACAAACCGTGTACAGTGCCGCAGCCCCGTACACACAGAAATATACAATCCTTCTTACATAGCCATAGAGTACGACGCACTAAACTATACATCACGCTCCTATGCTTATCCATAACACTCAAGCTGAAAGAAAAAGTTAGACAATAAATAACGACGAACCGGCGATTGGGGGATGGGGGTAGGGGAAAAGGGGGATAGGGTGGGGAAATCACAGGCCCGAAGCTTTATTGAAAGACGCACATAACGGGAAAAGGAGGGAGGGGGCATGGAAGAGGTCTAAACCTCCTCCTCGGCGCTGTCGTCCGGACTGTCCATGATGGAATAGTCTCTGAGCAGGCTGTGGATCAGCCTGCGGCAATCCTGGATAGACATCCTCTCCCTCTTCAAGATGAGCCGGTTCCTGGCGACCCAAATAGCGTCCTTAAAGCAGTTCATAAGGCGCCAAGCCTCCTGGATGGCTCCAACGGTGTGAGTCCCAGGGAAGAGTCCATAAAGTACGGAATGGTACGATAGGCTCCCTCTGGGGACGGAGTTCCTCAGGTCATCCTCCAGGGCAACCAACAGGCGCTGTGCGAAACGGCAGTCCCAAAAGGCGTGCAGCGATGTTTCCTCCACGAAGGGGCACCTTGGGCAGTACCGGGTTTTGCACAGGTTCCGGGCGTGCATGAATGACCGGACGGGCAGTCCGCCCTGTATCGCCATCCATGACAAGTCCTTGTGCCCGTTGGTCAATCCAGCCGATGACACGTTTGTCCAAACAGTCTCCAGTGTGTCGTGATGAAGTCCTGGAATGTTCTCCATTTCGTCCTTGGCTCTGATGAGTTTGTGGATAGTCTTTGGCTTCCACAAATCAGGCTTGAGTCCCTCCAGTTGGTGTTCCCTCACAAACCGAACCACGTCTCCGTAGAACCATGGCGCCGTCCAGTTGTAGGGGAAGGAGCTGTCCCACTTGTCCCAGCCTAACCGTCTCCAAAGGGGGAGCAGGAAGAAGCGAGACATGGACCCACCCGCGGAACCTCTCTTGACTCGCAGAGTTCGGCGAACGCAGTCACATACGAAGGAGGATCGCAGGAGGGTGGGGATATCGGGTACGCCCTTCCCACCCTTGCGAGGATCCTTGTACATGATGCTCCGCTTTACTCTGTCCATCTTGGATCCCCAGACAAAACGAAACACCGTCCTGGTAATGGCCCTGCACACGGTGGCAAGGGGGGGCCAGGCCTGGGCCGTGTACTGCAGCACGGGCAGTACCTCGTTACGCAGGACCAGTGCTTTGCCCTCACAGGTGAGGCGTCTGAGGCTCCACAGACCGATCCGTTGGGTGATCTTGGTCAAGCGTTCCTCCCAGGACTTGAGGGCTGCTCCTTCCTTCCCGAACCAGACTCCAAGAACCTTGATGAAATCCGGCTGGATGCTGAAAGGGAAGGGGGCGGAAGAGGCCGGCTGCCAGTCCCCGAAGAGCATGGCTTCCGACTTCCCGCAGTTGACTTTGGCTCCCGAAGCCCGTCCGAAGGTCTCACAGGTCTGGACGAGGGTGTCGACTGAGCGCCGGTCCGCGCAGAAGACGGTCACGTCGTCCATGTAGAGCGAGCACTTGACCTCGTAGCGTTCTGGTCCTGGTGCGGTGATCCCTCTGATCTCTCCATTCCGCCGGATAGCCTCTGCAAAGAGTTCTATAACACAAACAAAAAGAAGAGGTGACAGAGGACAGCCTTGTCTGACCCCTGAGAGGACCGGGAAGGGGTCAGTCTTCCAGCCGTTCACCAACACCGAGCTGTGAATATCAAAATACATTAGTTGGACATACAAGCAAAACATGTTACCCAAACCTAACCTGTGCAGAGCTTTGCCCAGGAACTCATGGGAAACACGGTCGAAGGCCTTTTCCTGATCCAACGAGATCAGGGCTGCGTGCACCCGGCGGGCTTTGATGTACTCGACCGTGTCCCGCATGAGAGCCAGGCTGTCTGCGATGCGACGTCCGGGGATGCCGCAGGTCTGATCCGGGTGGATGATCCGTCCGATAACAGTCTTCAATCTCGTTGCCATCGTCTTGGCCAGGATCTTGTAGTCGACGTTCAGAAGGGTGATGGGACGCCAATTCTTCAGGTCGCACCTCTCTCCTTTACGCTTGTACAGGATCGTGACCATTCCTTCCCTCAGAGATGGAGGCATTCTGCCCTCCACCACCATCTCCTCATACAGCCCTAACAGGTCCGGACAGATTAGGTCTCCCAGCGCTACATAGAGCTCTGCTGGGAGGCCGTCACTGCCCGGTGTCCTGCCAGAACTAAAGGATTTGGCGGCCGAGAGCAGCTCGTCCACCGTCAGAGGAACATCCATGGCCGCCGCGTCTGCAGGGTCAAGATGGTTAGTGATACCTGACAGGAACTTATCGGCGGCCTCGGGGTCAGTAGTCTTGCGGGCGTAGAGTTCGCTGTAGAAGTCGCTGACGACCTTCATCACGTTCTCTTTCCCGCGTCGCATGTTTCCACTCTCGTCTCGTAGTTCATTCATGGGCGTGTGACCGGCGTGGAGTTTCCTGAAAAAGAACGAGTTACATTTCTCACCCTTCTCCAGGTTCTCCACTTTGGAACGGAAGACAATTCGCTCGGACTCCTCCTCGAAGTGCCTTTTCAGGCTCCTCTTAGTCTCCTCCAGCTCCTCTCTCACGTCCCAGCCGCATCGAAGAAGGTCCTGCAGGGAACGCAGCTCACGCTGGAGTCTCCTGAAGTCCCTCCTCTTCAGACACGCCTGTTGTTGACTCTTTGCCTGAAAGAAGAAACGGAACTCGAGTTTAACGTATTCCCACCAGTCAGAAACAGACTGGAAGCCCGCCTTGTAGGCCCGCCACGTGGAGTAGGCAGCTCTAAGCTCCTCCAGAATCTCACCCTTTTCCAGCAGAGAGCAGTTCAGCTTCCAGGAGCCCGGGCCAATGGGGAAGCCATGGCCCAGCACACCTTGAAAGTGAATGGCTCTGTGGTCAGAGAAGAAGCAGGGGACCATCGAGTGCCCACTCCGCCCAACCGCCCGAGAGGTAAACACAAAGTCAATCCTGGAACGCAGCGAGCCATCGGATCGGCACCATGAATAGTTCACGGATCCGTGTCCGATGGAGCCAACAACGTCCACAAGAGAGGCTTCGGTCACCATCTCAATGAGCAGTTTGGATGTGACGTCCAACTTGGCAGCCGTTCCAGAACTGCGTCCATCCTCCTCAATCGGGCAGTTGAAATCCCCGGCCATCACTACCGTCCTAGCGGTAGCGAGCTGAGGGCGCAGGGCTTGGAGGAGCTCCAGTCGATCGCTCTTCACAGGAGAAGCATACACATTGATGAACCTGACAGGTTCTCCCGCCCAGGTGCCATCCACGAGCAGTAACCTGCCGCAGACGATTTCCTGAACAGAGTCCAATGTGAAGGCGCTTCCCCTGATCAGCACGGCGACCCCCGCGGACCTACAGTCGCCCCCGCCAGACCAGTAGGATGGGCCATGGGTCCACTCCCTGGCCAGATGGTTGAAGGACCTAGAGGAGGGAAGGGAGCATTCCTGCAGGAAAAATACATCACTAGACTGAGTGTTAAGGAACGCAAAAATTGTCTGACGTCGGAACTTGTCTCTGATGCTCCTAACATTAATGGAAAAGATGTTAATGTTAGCAGTCATTGGAGGAAAGAGAAAGTTAGAGCAGGCGGTGTGCCTTAGTTACCACTCCGGTCGGGCGGTTCTTCCTCTTTGGCACCTGCTGGTAAGGGTATCTCCAGCAGACCCTCTTCTGCTAGCTGATCAAGCAGGGATGGTGCCTCAGTGGCTTCCGACTCCTCCATTTCTTCTTCGGCCACAAGGGACTCCACCATCTGCTCCAACACGTCCGGTTCTGGGAGGAGGCCATCCTCCTCTTCCTGGGGTGGGTTAAGGTCCACAATGAACAGCTTGGAAGGTTCTGCGACAGGACTATCTTCCACCTTCCTTTTCCTTTGGCCTGTACCTGAGGAGACAAGAGCTGGAAAATCCTCCTCGGTGAAAAGTGCAAGAGTGCTGAGGCCCTCTGCTCTCATGGTCTGGGGAGGGAGAGTGGGCTTTGGGGGGGGGGTGAGGAGGCCAACTGAGGAGTAGGGAAATGAGGTGGAGGTAGTGGAATCCTCAGTAGGGTTGGCCGGGGGGGGAGGGGTTTGGACAGGGGTGACAGGGGGGGGGACCAGGGAGGGGGCAACAGTTTTCTTACCCTTCTTTTCCCTGGACTCCGTGGCTGCTGGGGCATCGGCTGGAGCCACGGTCGCCGGGTTCTTGGCCGCCTTGTCCTTGGCCTCTGTGGCCTTGGTCGTAGCTGCCTTGGTCGACGAAGCTGTGACTACCCGATACTGGGTCGCCGCGGCAACCCTTGCCCAGGATTTCTCCCGCTGCGGGCAGTCCTTGTAAAGGTGGTCCGCCTGTCCACATAGGTTGCAAGTCTTCTTCTTTGGGCAGTCCTTGGAGCTGTGTCCTGTCACCCGGCAAACCCTGCAGGCGTCCTCCTTGCAGGTCTTCATCGAATGCCCTTTCCCGCCACATTTCCTGCAGTTGTGTGGCATGTCCGGGTAGTAGATGAGACCAAAGGAGTTTCCCAGAGAGAATGTCGGGGGCAGGTGCTGGAGACCATCCTCGGATGCTGGTTCCCTGTAGAGTCGAACGGTTACTGACCACTTACCCGTCCAGAATCCGTTGCCGTTAAGGATGTGGGATGGCTCCCTCACCACTGTGCAGAGACGTCCCAGGAACGTGGAGATGTCTCTTCCTGGGGTGTGCGGGTTCCGCATGGAGACCGTGATCCTCTTCTCATCCCTCTGTATAGGACAGGATCCTAAAAAAGAATGAAAAGGGGAGTCCGGCATCGCTGCGTTCATCGCCTCCCAGTATCTCCTGCAGGCATTCACCGTGGCAAAGGTTACCAGAAAAATGCCAGTCATGAAGGTCTGGACACTCAGGGTTTCCGCCCTGGAGAAGCCCTGATCCAGAATCATCTTCTTGCAGAACACGTCGCTGGACATGTCCGGCAACCTACCATCCACCGCCTTTAGCTTCAGGGCGACCGTCTGCCGCATCCAAGGCTCCAGGGTTGGAGCCTTTTCAGGCGGCGTCCGGGCTCCCTCCGGCTGGCTGGCGTCGGAGGTAGGGGCCTCTTGGGCCGAAGAAGCCTCTGGATGAGCCTTCCTGGAGGTCCCTGGGTCCTGAGCCTTCTTGGCTGCCTTCTCTGGCTTGCTTGCCATGGCTGGTTCCTGCTTGAGTTCCCGGAGCTGGATCTTGGATTCTTCTCCGGGTGTCTTCTCCCGCTGTGTTCCTCCTCGAAGTTCCTCTGGTCTCCCCAAGTCTTCTCCGAGCCTTCGTCTTCTTGCTTCTTTCTGCCAAGCTCTTCTTCCGTCCGATCTCCCTCTTCCGGTCTCGGCTGGGCTTTGGAGCTCGTCTCCCTGATCGTATCTCGTCAAGTGTAGCTAGCTCAGTTTGTTCTGATAAGAACAGATTTTTGATTTAACAGCATCTTTATTATCATGCACTACTCACAAAAAGGTAACAAACCGTGTACAGTGCCGCAGCCCCGTACACACAGAACTATACAATCCTTCTTACATAGCCATAGAGTACGACGCACTAAACTATACATCACACTCCTATGCTTATCCATAACACTCAAGCTGAAAGAAAAAGTTAGACAATAAATAACGACGAACCGGCGATTGGGGGATGGGGGTAGGGGAAAAGGGGGATAGGGTGGGGAAATCACAGGCCCGAAGCTTTATTGAAAGACGCACATAACGGGAAAAGGAGGGAGGGGGCATGGAAGAGGTCTAAACCTCCTCCTCGGCGCTGTCGTCCGGACTGTCCATGATGGAATAGTCTCTGAGCAGGCTGTGGATCAGCCTGCGGCAATCCTGGATAGACATCCTCTCCCTCTTCAAGATGAGCCGGTTCCTGGCGACCCAAATAGCGTCCTTAAAGCAGTTCATAAGGCGCCAAGCCTCCTGGATGGCTCCAACGGTGTGAGTCCCAGGGAAGAGTCCATAAAGTACGGAATGGTACGATAGGCTCCCTCTGGGGACGGAGTTCCTCAGGTCATCCTCCAGGGCAACCAACAGGCGCTGTGCGAAACGGCAGTCCCAAAAGGCGTGCAGCGATGTTTCCTCCACGAAGGGGCACCTTGGGCAGTACCGGGTTTTGCACAGGTTCCGGGCGTGCATGAATGACCGGACGGGCAGTCCGCCCTGTATCGCCATCCATGACAAGTCCTTGTGCCCGTTGGTCAATCCAGCCGATGACACGTTTGTCCAAACAGTCTCCAGTGTGTCGTGATGAAGTCCTGGAATGTTCTCCATTTCGTCCTTGGCTCTGATGAGTTTGTGGATAGTCTTTGGCTTCCACAAATCAGGCTTGAGTCCCTCCAGTTGGTGTTCCCTCACAAACCGAACCACGTCTCCGTAGAACCATGGCGCCGTCCAGTTGTAGGGGAAGGAGCTGTCCCACTTGTCCCAGCCTAACCGTCTCCAAAGGGGGAGCAGGAAGAAGCGAGACATGGACCCACCCGCGGAACCTCTCTTGACTCGCAGAGTTCGGCGAACGCAGTCACATACGAAGGAGGATCGCAGGAGGGTGGGGATATCGGGTACGCCCTTCCCACCCTTGCGAGGATCCTTGTACATGATGCTCCGCTTTACTCTGTCCATCTTGGATCCCCAGACAAAACGAAACACCGTCCTGGTAATGGCCCTGCACACGGTGGCAAGGGGGGGCCAGGCCTGGGCCGTGTACTGCAGCACGGGCAGTACCTCGTTACGCAGGACCAGTGCTTTGCCCTCACAGGTGAGGCGTCTGAGGCTCCACAGACCGATCCGTTGGGTGATCTTGGTCAAGCGTTCCTCCCAGGACTTGAGGGCTGCTCCTTCCTTCCCGAACCAGACTCCAAGAACCTTGATGAAATCCGGCTGGATGCTGAAAGGGAAGGGGGCGGAAGAGGCCGGCTGCCAGTCCCCGAAGAGCATGGCTTCCGACTTCCCGCAGTTGACTTTGGCTCCCGAAGCCCGTCCGAAGGTCTCACAGGTCTGGACGAGGGTGTCGACTGAGCGCCGGTCCGCGCAGAAGACGGTCACGTCGTCCATGTAGAGCGAGCACTTGACCTCGAAGCGTTCTGGTCCTGGTGCGGTGATCCCTCTGATCTCTCCATTCCGCCGGATAGCCTCTGCAAAGAGTTCTATAACACAAACAAAAAGAAGAGGTGACAGAGGACAGCCTTGTCTGACCCCTGAGAGGACCGGGAAGGGGTCAGTCTTCCAGCCGTTCACCAACACCGAGCTGTGAATATCAAAATACATTAGTTGGACATACAAGCAAAACATGTTACCCAAACCTAACCTGTGCAGAGCTTTGCCCAGGAACTCATGGGAAACACGGTCGAAGGCCTTTTCCTGATCCAACGAGATCAGGGCTGCGTGCACCTGGCGGGCTTTGATGTACTCGACCGTGTCCCGCATGAGAGCCAGGCTGTCTGCGATGCGACGTCCGGGGATGCCGCAGGTCTGATCCGGGTGGATGATCCGTCCGATAACAGTCTTCAATCTCGTTGCCATCGTCTTGGCCAGGATCTTGTAGTCGACGTTCAGAAGGGTGATGGGACGCCAATTCTTCAGGTCGCACCTCTCTCCTTTACGCTTGTACAGGATCGTGACCATTCCTTCCCTCAGAGATGGAGGCATTCTGCCCTCCACCACCATCTCCTCATACAGCCCTAACAGGTCCGGACAGATTAGGTCTCCCAGCGCTACATAGAGCTCTGCTGGGAGGCCGTCACTGCCCGGTGTCCTGCCAGAACTAAAGGATTTGGCGGCCGAGAGCAGCTCGTCCACCGTCAGAGGAACATCCATGGCCGCCGCGTCTGCAGGGTCAAGATGGTTAGTGATACCTGACAGGAACTTATCGGCGGCCTCGGGGTCAGTAGTCTTGCGGGCGTAGAGTTCGCTGTAGAAGTCGCTGACGACCTTCATCACGTTCTCTTTCCCGCGTCGCATGTTTCCACTCTCGTCTCGTAGTTCATTCATGGGCGTGTGACCGGCGTGGAGTTTCCTGAAAAAGAACGAGTTACATTTCTCACCCTTCTCCAGGTTCTCCACTTTGGAACGGAAGACAATTCGCTCGGACTCCTCCTCGAAGTGCCTTTTCAGGCTCCTCTTAGTCTCCTCCAGCTCCTCTCTCACGTCCCAGCCGCATCGAAGAAGGTCCTGCAGGGAACGCAGCTCACGCTGGAGTCTCCTGAAGTCCCTCCTCTTCAGACACGCCTGTTGTTGACTCTTTGCCTGAAAGAAGAAACGGAACTCGAGTTTAACGTATTCCCACCAGTCAGAAACAGACTGGAAGCCCGCCTTGTAGGCCCGCCACGTGGAGTAGGCAGCTCTAAGCTCCTCCAGAATCTCACCCTTTTCCAGCAGAGAGCAGTTCAGCTTCCAGGAGCCCGGGCCAATGGGGAAGCCATGGCCCAGCACACCTTGAAAGTGAATGGCTCTGTGGTCAGAGAAGAAGCAGGGGACCATCGAGTGCCCACTCCGCCCAACCGCCCGAGAGGTAAACACAAAGTCAATCCTGGAACGCAGCGAGCCATCGGATCGGCACCATGAATAGTTCACGGATCCGTGTCCGATGGAGCCAACAACGTCCACAAGAGAGGCTTCGGTCACCATCTCAATGAGCAGTTTGGATGTGACGTCCAACTTGGCAGCCGTTCCAGAACTGCGTCCATCCTCCTCAATCGGGCAGTTGAAATCCCCGGCCATCACTACCGTCCTGGCGGTAGCGAGCTGAGGGCGCAGGGCTTGGAGGAGCTCCAGTCGATCGCTCTTCACAGGAGAAGCATACACATTGATGAACCTGACAGGTTCTCCCGCCCAGGTGCCATCCACGAGCAGTAACCTGCCGCAGACGATTTCCTGAACAGAGTCCAATGTGAAGGCGCTTCCCCTGATCAGCACGGCGACCCCCGCGGACCTACAGTCGCCCCCGCCAGACCAGTAGGATGGGCCATGGGTCCACTCCCTGGCCAGATGGTTGAAGGACCTAGAGGAGGGAAGGGAGCATTCCTGCAGGAAAAATACATCACTAGACTGAGTGTTAAGGAACGCAAAAATTGTCTGACGTCGGAACTTGTCTCTGATGCTCCTAACATTAATGGAAAAGATGTTAATGTTAGCAGTCATTGGAGGAAAGAGAAAGTTAGAGCAGGCGGTGTGCCTTAGTTACCACTCCGGTCGGGCGGTTCTTCCTCTTTGGCACCTGCTGGTAAGGGTATCTCCAGCAGACCCTCTTCTGCTAGCTGATCAAGCAGGGATGGTGCCTCAGTGGCTTCCGACTCCTCCATTTCTTCTTCGGCCACAAGGGACTCCACCATCTGCTCCAACACGTCCGGTTCTGGGAGGAGGCCATCCTCCTCTTCCTGGGGTGGGTTAAGGTCCACAATGAACAGCTTGGAAGGTTCTGCGACAGGACTATCTTCCACCTTCCTTTTCCTTTGGCCTGTACCTGAGGAGACAAGAGCTGGAAAATCCTCCTCGGTGAAAAGTGCAAGAGTGCTGAGGCCCTCTGCTCTCATGGTCTGGGGAGGGAGAGTGGGCTTTGGGGGGGGGGTGAGGGGACCAACTGAGGAGTAGGGAAATGAGGTGGAGGTAGTGGAATCCTCAGTAGGGTTGGCCGGGGGGGGAGGGGTTTGGACAGGGGTGACAGGGGGGGGGACCAGGGAGGGGGCAACATTTTTCTTACCCTTCTTTTTCCTGGACTCCGTGGCTGCTGGGGCATCGGCTGGAGCCACGGTCGCCGGGTTCTTGGCCGCCTTGTCCTTGGCCTCTGTGGCCTTGGTCGTAGCTGCCTTGGTCGACGAAGCTGTGACTACCCGATACTGGGTCGCCGCGGCAACCCTTGCCCAGGATTTCTCCCGCTGTGGGCAGTCCTTGTAAAGGTGGTCCGCCTGTCCACATAGGTTGCAAGTCTTCTTCTTTGGGCAGTCCTTGGAGCTGTGTCCCGTCACCCGGCAAACCCTGCAGGCGTCCTCCTTGCAGGTCTTCATCGAATGCCCTTTCCCGCCACATTTCCTGCAGTTGTGTGGCATGTCCGGGTAGTAGATGAGACCAAAGGAGTTTCCCAGAGAGAATGTCGGGGGCAGGTGCTGGAGACCATCCTCGGATGCTGGTTCCCTGTAGAGTCGAACGGTTACTGACCACTTACCCGTCCAGAATCCGTTGCCGTTAAGGATGTGGGATGGCTCCCTCACCACTGTGCAGAGACGTCCCAGGAACGTGGAGATGTCTCTTCCTGGGGTGTGCGGGTTCCGCATGGAGACCGTGATCCTCTTCTCATCCCTCTGTATAGGACAGGATCCTAAAAAAGAATGAAAAGGGGAGTCCGGCATCGCTGCGTTCATCGCCTCCCAGTATCTCCTGCAGGCATTCACCGTGGCAAAGGTTACCAGAAAAATGCCAGTCATGAAGGTCTGGACACTCAGGGTTTCCGCCCTGGAGAAGCCCTGATCCAGAATCATCTTCTTGCAGAACACGTCGCTGGACATGTCCGGCAACCTACCATCCACCGCCTTTAGCTTCAGGGCGACCGTCTGCCGCATCCAAGGCTCCAGGGTTGGAGCCTTTTCAGGCGGCGTCCGGGCTCCCTCCGGCTGGCCGGCGTCGGAGGTAGGGGCCTCTTGGGCCGAAGAAGCCTCTGGATGAGCCTTCCTGGAGGTCCCTGGGTCCTGAGCCTTCCTGGCTGCCTTCTCTGGCTTGCTTGCCATGGCTGGTTCCTGCTTGAGTTCCCGGAGCTGGATCTTGGATTCTTCTCCGGGTGTCTTCTCCCGCTGTGTTCCTCCTCGAAGTTCCTCTGGTCTCCCCAAGTCTTCTCCGAGCCTTCGTCTTCTTGCTTCTTTCTGCCAAGCTCTTCTTCCGTCCAATCTCCCTCTTTCGGTCTCGGCTGGGCTTCGGAGCTTGTCTCCCTGATCGTATCTCGTCAAGTGTAGCTAGCTCAGTTTGTTCTGATAAGAACAGATACTACACTTGATCTTAGCCAAAAGGCCGAGAAGCGATAACCAGAATTGGTTTGGGCCTCGAGTGGCACCCTGGCCTATGCCGGACACATCTTAGGGAGAGAGAGCGAGAGGGAGACAAACCCACGCCTACACAAGACATTTTGTCACCCAAGCCAACCCTTGAAAAGGCTGCTTTGCAGAGCCAAAACAAGAAGAATGGTGCGTTTTGCAGCCGCCGCCCACTGCAATGAATCTGAATAACTCCTCCTTTAGGGCGCAAGCAACTCCCCTCCCCCTTGCAGTCTTTCCAATTCACGATACAAAAAGACGGACAGGACAGGTTGCCTGACTTTCCGTCACTGCTACCCTTTGCCATCCTTACCCGTAGAAAGCCCTTTCATCATCCCCAAACCCTAATCTTTTCCCTTTCCTTCCCAGCCCCCAAACCCTGCCCTCTGTACCTTTCTCACCACCCGCTTCCCTTCTCCTGTCATCCCCCTACCACCCGGGAAAAAAAGAGATTGCCCCCTCCTTCCACTAGCCCACCCTCCCACCCAAAGAACAACTTCTTCTGCGCAGCTTGTTTTCTAGGCAGCAGCGCTATTGTGATGTCATCGGGGGGCATTGTGACAAGCCGCCAGTGTTCCGTCTCTTCATGTTGTGCACAGTTCAAACGGAAAATACATCAACAGGCAGACTACAGAAAAGCTTACTATCAAAGGTTAGAGGGGGGCTTTCTCAGAGGGCTTTTTACAGTTTTTCTATTCCCAATTAGCCGTTTAAGTGTACTTATTGAAAGTAGTAATTCTTTCATGGGCCGCCCTTTCTTAGTATTTGACGTTCCTTATATTGCGGTATGAGGCTTCGCAGTAGGTTGCAAACATTCATCACCCATGACTGTCCCCAATTGAGCTCAGAAGCTCAATGTCTATCATGACCTCTCTTTTAGAATGTCCAAGAGCAAGCAAACTATTCCTCCAGGAGAGGGCGCCAACAGACTACTAAAGAGATCATCATTACTCAAAGAAAACCCCAAAAACCAATGCATGATAGGAATAAACAGGTAACTTTCTTTGGAGTGGAAGCGGAGAGATCGCACCAGATGCCAATTCTAGATGTTATCACACCTGTGGTCACTGCAGCAGCAGGTGAATCCACTTTGTCCAAAAGGGATCTATTCCATTCAATTGCAAATGATCTAGATAAGACAGAGAACTGCAGCACGGGGACATAGCCGAGTTGGTCAGGTTGAGTGGTGATGAGTTTGCTATTTGGATGAATAAAGAAAGTCAAAAGTGTGAAAGATAAAAAACAAAAGGAGGAAGTGTGAAAAGTGAATGGGCCAAATTGAGGTGCATATGAAGACGTATGCTTTCTTCCAATTCATTAAATCGGGCTAATATGAATCAGGTGAATTGAGTTCTGCTTTTGGAAACTGGGTTAAGAAGGGGTGCACCGTTCCTGGAGGTACTGCAATACCAGGTCAATGCGTGGAGTGGACAGAGCAAGCTCTTTTTCCATCTCCCTGTTCTAAAAATCCATTTAATATATGGTCCCCAGATAGGGGACGTATCAGATATTAAACTGATAAGAACAGATTTTTGATTTAATGAAGCTTTCCAAAGCACCGCAAAAATGCATGACCGAAGTCACACCAAAAACAGTGCAAAGGCTAGGATTCGTGTGGACCCCTCCGTGAGAAGAGGATCCCCAAAAATCAACCCCGTCCCTCCGAGCCAGAAGGCCACAGCGAGGGTCAGGGATCTTCGGTGCTCCCCCAAGCCGAAGCCTGGTTGAGCCTTGTTGTTGCTCCCAGCGTCCACCGAGGCATCTTACCCAAGTGGAGTAGGGAGCTACTAGTCGTTGGTTTCGCAGTCGAGACTGCCCGGACCGTCAACCGGTGTTGGTTTCTCAGCCCAAGGCTGACCGGACCTCCAACCGGGTGTTGGTTTCTCAGCCCAAGGCTGACCGGACCTCCAACCGGGTGTTGGTTTCTCAGCCCAAGGCTAACCGGACCTCCAACCGGGTGTTGGTTTCTCAGCCAAAGCTGACCCGGACCTCCAACCGGGTGTTGGTTTCTCAGCCCAAAGCTGACCGGACCTCCGACCGGGATTATAAAAATTTCCCTTCTTAGCCAGAAGGCCGGGATAGGGCAATATGCTTGGAAAGTATGAATAGGCAAGGCACGGCGTGCGACAGAGTCTGAGGCTTACCAGGGTCCCAACCTAGCAAGTTCAGACTCCCTCCAGGGTGTCCATTCCTGGGGCACATTGCACCATAACCCCCACACTTACTCAGTCTAATAGCCTCGATCCTGGTAGGGCCATGGTTTCCTCTAGATGGATATACTATCCTCCCAAAGTACTAACAAGCGCAACCGTCCAGTGTGCATTGCATCATTGTACTAAGGTGGCCGGAGCCTTAAACCACCTTTTCGAAAGATACTACACTTGATCTTAGCCAAAAGGCCGAGAAGCGATACTGATAAGAACAGATACTACACTTGATCTTAGCCAAAAGGCCGAGAAGCGATAACCAGAATTGGTTTGGGCCTCGAGTGGCACCCTGGCCTATGCCGGACACATCTTAGGGAGAGAGAGCGAGAGGGAGACAAACCCACGCCTACACAAGACATTTTGTCACCCAAGCCAACCCTTGAAAAGGCTGCTTTGCAGAGCCAAAACAAGAAGAATGGTGCGTTTTGCAGCCGCCGCCCACTGCAATGAATCTGAATAACTCCTCCTTTAGGGCGCAAGCAACTCCCCTCCCCCTTGCAGTCTTTCCAATTCACGATACAAAAAGACGGACAGGACAGGTTGCCTGACTTTCCGTCACTGCTACCCTTTGCCATCCTTACCCGTAGAAAGCCCTTTCATCATCCCCAAACCCTAATCTTTTCCCTTTCCTTCCCAGCCCCCAAACCCTGCCCTCTGTACCTTTCTCACCACCCGCTTCCCTTCTCCTGTCATCCCCCTACCACCCGGGAAAAAAAGAGATTGCCCCCTCCTTCCACTAGCCCACCCTCCCACCCAAAGAACAACTTCTTCTGCGCAGCTTGTTTTCTAGGCAGCAGCGCTATTGTGATGTCATCGGGGGGCATTGTGACAAGCCGCCAGTGTTCCGTCTCTTCATGTTGTGCACAGTTCAAACGGAAAATACATCAACAGGCAGACTACAGAAAAGCTTACTATCAAAGGTTAGAGGGGGGCTTTCTCAGAGGGCTTTTTACAGTTTTTCTATTCCCAATTAGCCGTTTAAGTGTACTTATTGAAAGTAGTAATTCTTTCATGGGCCGCCCTTTCTTAGTATTTGACGTTCCTTATATTGCGGTATGAGGCTTCGCAGTAGGTTGCAAACATTCATCACCCATGACTGTCCCCAATTGAGCTCAGAAGCTCAATGTCTATCATGACCTCTCTTTTAGAATGTCCAAGAGCAAGCAAACTATTCCTCCAGGAGAGGGCGCCAACAGACTACTAAAGAGATCATCATTACTCAAAGAAAACCCCAAAAACCAATGCATGATAGGAATAAACAGGTAACTTTCTTTGGAGTGGAAGCGGAGAGATCGCACCAGATGCCAATTCTAGATGTTATCACACCTGTGGTCACTGCAGCAGCAGGTGAATCCACTTTGTCCAAAAGGGATCTATTCCATTCAATTGCAAATGATCTAGATAAGACAGAGAACTGCAGCACGGGGACATAGCCGAGTTGGTCAGGTTGAGTGGTGATGAGTTTGCTATTTGGATGAATAAAGAAAGTCAAAAGTGTGAAAGATAAAAAACAAAAGGAGGAAGTGTGAAAAGTGAATGGGCCAAATTGAGGTGCATATGAAGACGTATGCTTTCTTCCAATTCATTAAATCGGGCTAATATGAATCAGGTGAATTGAGTTCTGCTTTTGGAAACTGGGTTAAGAAGGGGTGCACCGTTCCTGGAGGTACTGCAATACCAGGTCAATGCGTGGAGTGGACAGAGCAAGCTCTTTTTCCATCTCCCTGTTCTAAAAATCCATTTAATATATGGTCCCCAGATAGGGGACGTATCAGATATTAAACTGATAAGAACAGATACTACACTTGATCTTAGCCAAAAGGCCGAGAAGCGATAACCAGAATTGGTTTGGGCCTCGAGTGGCACCCTGGCCTATGCCGGACACATCTTAGGGAGAGAGAGCGAGAGGGAGACAAACCCACGCCTACACAAGACATTTTGTCACCCAAGCCAACCCTTGAAAAGGCTGCTTTGCAGAGCCAAAACAAGAAGAATGGTGCGTTTTGCAGCCGCCGCCCACTGCAATGAATCTGAATAACTCCTCCTTTAGGGCGCAAGCAACTCCCCTCCCCCTTGCAGTCTTTCCAATTCACGATACAAAAAGACGGACAGGACAGGTTGCCTGACTTTCCGTCACTGCTACCCTTTGCCATCCTTACCCGTAGAAAGCCCTTTCATCATCCCCAAACCCTAATCTTTTCCCTTTCCTTCCCAGCCCCCAAACCCTGCCCTCTGTACCTTTCTCACCACCCGCTTCCCTTCTCCTGTCATCCCCCTACCACCCGGGAAAAAAAGAGATTGCCCCCTCCTTCCACTAGCCCACCCTCCCACCCAAAGAACAACTTCTTCTGCGCAGCTTGTTTTCTAGGCAGCAGCGCTATTGTGATGTCATCGGGGGGCATTGTGACAAGCCGCCAGTGTTCCGTCTCTTCATGTTGTGCACAGTTCAAACGGAAAATACATCAACAGGCAGACTACAGAAAAGCTTACTATCAAAGGTTAGAGGGGGGCTTTCTCAGAGGGCTTTTTACAGTTTTTCTATTCCCAATTAGCCGTTTAAGTGTACTTATTGAAAGTAGTAATTCTTTCATGGGCCGCCCTTTCTTAGTATTTGACGTTCCTTATATTGCGGTATGAGGCTTCGCAGTAGGTTGCAAACATTCATCACCCATGACTGTCCCCAATTGAGCTCAGAAGCTCAATGTCTATCATGACCTCTCTTTTAGAATGTCCAAGAGCAAGCAAACTATTCCTCCAGGAGAGGGCGCCAACAGACTACTAAAGAGATCATCATTACTCAAAGAAAACCCCAAAAACCAATGCATGATAGGAATAAACAGGTAACTTTCTTTGGAGTGGAAGCGGAGAGATCGCACCAGATGCCAATTCTAGATGTTATCACACCTGTGGTCACTGCAGCAGCAGGTGAATCCACTTTGTCCAAAAGGGATCTATTCCATTCAATTGCAAATGATCTAGATAAGACAGAGAACTGCAGCACGGGGACATAGCCGAGTTGGTCAGGTTGAGTGGTGATGAGTTTGCTATTTGGATGAATAAAGAAAGTCAAAAGTGTGAAAGATAAAAAACAAAAGGAGGAAGTGTGAAAAGTGAATGGGCCAAATTGAGGTGCATATGAAGACGTATGCTTTCTTCCAATTCATTAAATCGGGCTAATATGAATCAGGTGAATTGAGTTCTGCTTTTGGAAACTGGGTTAAGAAGGGGTGCACCGTTCCTGGAGGTACTGCAATACCAGGTCAATGCGTGGAGTGGACAGAGCAAGCTCTTTTTCCATCTCCCTGTTCTAAAAATCCATTTAATATATGGTCCCCAGATAGGGGACGTATCAGATATTAAACTGATAAGAACAGATACTACACTTGATCTTAGCCAAAAGGCCGAGAAGCGATAACCAGAATTGGTTTGGGCCTCGAGTGGCACCCTGGCCTATGCCGGACACATCTTAGGGAGAGAGAGCGAGAGGGAGACAAACCCACGCCTACACAAGACATTTTGTCACCCAAGCCAACCCTTGAAAAGGCTGCTTTGCAGAGCCAAAACAAGAAGAATGGTGCGTTTTGCAGCCGCCGCCCACTGCAATGAATCTGAATAACTCCTCCTTTAGGGCGCAAGCAACTCCCCTCCCCCTTGCAGTCTTTCCAATTCACGATACAAAAAGACGGACAGGACAGGTTGCCTGACTTTCCGTCACTGCTACCCTTTGCCATCCTTACCCGTAGAAAGCCCTTTCATCATCCCCAAACCCTAATCTTTTCCCTTTCCTTCCCAGCCCCCAAACCCTGCCCTCTGTACCTTTCTCACCACCCGCTTCCCTTCTCCTGTCATCCCCCTACCACCCGGGAAAAAAAGAGATTGCCCCCTCCTTCCACTAGCCCACCCTCCCACCCAAAGAACAACTTCTTCTGCGCAGCTTGTTTTCTAGGCAGCAGCGCTATTGTGATGTCATCGGGGGGCATTGTGACAAGCCGCCAGTGTTCCGTCTCTTCATGTTGTGCACAGTTCAAACGGAAAATACATCAACAGGCAGACTACAGAAAAGCTTACTATCAAAGGTTAGAGGGGGGCTTTCTCAGAGGGCTTTTTACAGTTTTTCTATTCCCAATTAGCCGTTTAAGTGTACTTATTGAAAGTAGTAATTCTTTCATGGGCCGCCCTTTCTTAGTATTTGACGTTCCTTATATTGCGGTATGAGGCTTCGCAGTAGGTTGCAAACATTCATCACCCATGACTGTCCCCAATTGAGCTCAGAAGCTCAATGTCTATCATGACCTCTCTTTTAGAATGTCCAAGAGCAAGCAAACTATTCCTCCAGGAGAGGGCGCCAACAGACTACTAAAGAGATCATCATTACTCAAAGAAAACCCCAAAAACCAATGCATGATAGGAATAAACAGGTAACTTTCTTTGGAGTGGAAGCGGAGAGATCGCACCAGATGCCAATTCTAGATGTTATCACACCTGTGGTCACTGCAGCAGCAGGTGAATCCACTTTGTCCAAAAGGGATCTATTCCATTCAATTGCAAATGATCTAGATAAGACAGAGAACTGCAGCACGGGGACATAGCCGAGTTGGTCAGGTTGAGTGGTGATGAGTTTGCTATTTGGATGAATAAAGAAAGTCAAAAGTGTGAAAGATAAAAAACAAAAGGAGGAAGTGTGAAAAGTGAATGGGCCAAATTGAGGTGCATATGAAGACGTATGCTTTCTTCCAATTCATTAAATCGGGCTAATATGAATCAGGTGAATTGAGTTCTGCTTTTGGAAACTGGGTTAAGAAGGGGTGCACCGTTCCTGGAGGTACTGCAATACCAGGTCAATGCGTGGAGTGGACAGAGCAAGCTCTTTTTCCATCTCCCTGTTCTAAAAATCCATTTAATATATGGTCCCCAGATAGGGGACGTATCAGATATTAAACTGATAAGAACAGATTTTTGATTTAATGAAGCTTTCCAAAGCACCGCAAAAAATGCATGACCGGAGTCACACCAAAAACAGTGCAAAGGCTAGGATTCGTGTGGACCCCTCCGTGAGGAGAGGGTCCCCAAAAATCAACCCCGTCCCTCCGAGCCAGAAGGCCACAGCAAGGGTCAGGGATCTTCGGTGCTCCCCCAAGCCGAAGCCTGGTTGAGCCTTGTCGTTGCTCCCAGCGTCCATCCAGGCATCTTACCCAAGTGGAGTAGAGAGCTACTAGTTGTTGGTTTCGCAGCCGAAACTGCCCGGACCGTCAACCGGTGTTGGTTTCTCAGCCCAAGGCTAACCGGACCTCCAACCGGGTGTTGGTTTCTCAGCCGAAGCTGACCCGGACCTCCAACCGGGTGTTGGTTTCTCAGCCGAAGCTGACCCGGACCTCCAACCGGGTGTTGGTTTCTCAGCCGAAGCTGACCCGGACCTCCAACCGGGTGTTGGTTTCTCAGCCAAAGCTGACCCGGACCTCCAACCGGGTGTTGGTTTCTCAGCCCAAAGCTGAACGGACCTCCGACCATGATTATAAAAATTTCCCTTCCTAGCCAGAAGGCCGGGATAGAGCAATATGCTCAGAAAGTATGAAAGGGCAAGGTACGGTGTGCTACAGAGCCCAAGGCTCGCCGGGGTCCCAAGCCAGCAAGCTCAGACTCACTCCAGGGTCGTCAATCCTGGGGCACATTGCACCATAGCCCCCACACTTACTCAGTCTAATAGCCTCGATCCTGGTAGGGCCATGGTTTCCTCTAGATGGATATACTATCCTCCCAAAGTACTAACAAGCGCAACCTTCCAGTGTGCATTGCATCATTGTACTAAGGTGGCCGGAGCCTTAAACCACCTTTTCGAACGATACTACACTTGATCTTAGCCAAAAGGCCGAGAAGCGATAACCAGAATTGGTTTGGGCCTCGAGTGGCACCCTGGCCTATGCCGGACACATCTTAGGGAGAGAGAGCGAGAGGGAGACAAACCCACGCCTACACAAGACATTTTGTCACCCAAGCCAACCCTTGAAAAGGCTGCTTTGCAGAGCCAAAACAAGAAGAATGGTGCGTTTTGCAGCCGCCGCCCACTGCAATGAATCTGAATAACTCCTCCTTTAGGGCGCAAGCAACTCCCCTCCCCCTTGCAGTCTTTCCAATTCACGATACAAAAAGACGGACAGGACAGGTTGCCTGACTTTCCGTCACTGCTACCCTTTGCCATCCTTACCCGTAGAAAGCCCTTTCATCATCCCCAAACCCTAATCTTTTCCCTTTCCTTCCCAGCCCCCAAACCCTGCCCTCTGTACCTTTCTCACCACCCGCTTCCCTTCTCCTGTCATCCCCCTACCACCCGGGAAAAAAAGAGATTGCCCCCTCCTTCCACTAGCCCACCCTCCCACCCAAAGAACAACTTCTTCTGCGCAGCTTGTTTTCTAGGCAGCAGCGCTATTGTGATGTCATCGGGGGGCATTGTGACAAGCCGCCAGTGTTCCGTCTCTTCATGTTGTGCACAGTTCAAACGGAAAATACATCAACAGGCAGACTACAGAAAAGCTTACTATCAAAGGTTAGAGGGGGGCTTTCTCAGAGGGCTTTTTACAGTTTTTCTATTCCCAATTAGCCGTTTAAGTGTACTTATTGAAAGTAGTAATTCTTTCATGGGCCGCCCTTTCTTAGTATTTGACGTTCCTTATATTGCGGTATGAGGCTTCGCAGTAGGTTGCAAACATTCATCACCCATGACTGTCCCCAATTGAGCTCAGAAGCTCAATGTCTATCATGACCTCTCTTTTAGAATGTCCAAGAGCAAGCAAACTATTCCTCCAGGAGAGGGCGCCAACAGACTACTAAAGAGATCATCATTACTCAAAGAAAACCCCAAAAACCAATGCATGATAGGAATAAACAGGTAACTTTCTTTGGAGTGGAAGCGGAGAGATCGCACCAGATGCCAATTCTAGATGTTATCACACCTGTGGTCACTGCAGCAGCAGGTGAATCCACTTTGTCCAAAAGGGATCTATTCCATTCAATTGCAAATGATCTAGATAAGACAGAGAACTGCAGCACGGGGACATAGCCGAGTTGGTCAGGTTGAGTGGTGATGAGTTTGCTATTTGGATGAATAAAGAAAGTCAAAAGTGTGAAAGATAAAAAACAAAAGGAGGAAGTGTGAAAAGTGAATGGGCCAAATTGAGGTGCATATGAAGACGTATGCTTTCTTCCAATTCATTAAATCGGGCTAATATGAATCAGGTGAATTGAGTTCTGCTTTTGGAAACTGGGTTAAGAAGGGGTGCACCGTTCCTGGAGGTACTGCAATACCAGGTCAATGCGTGGAGTGGACAGAGCAAGCTCTTTTTCCATCTCCCTGTTCTAAAAATCCATTTAATATATGGTCCCCAGATAGGGGACGTATCAGATATTAAACTGATAAGAACAGATACTACACTTGATCTTAGCCAAAAGGCCGAGAAGCGATAACCAGAATTGGTTTGGGCCTCGAGTGGCACCCTGGCCTATGCCGGACACATCTTAGGGAGAGAGAGCGAGAGGGAGACAAACCCACGCCTACACAAGACATTTTGTCACCCAAGCCAACCCTTGAAAAGGCTGCTTTGCAGAGCCAAAACAAGAAGAATGGTGCGTTTTGCAGCCGCCGCCCACTGCAATGAATCTGAATAACTCCTCCTTTAGGGCGCAAGCAACTCCCCTCCCCCTTGCAGTCTTTCCAATTCACGATACAAAAAGACGGACAGGACAGGTTGCCTGACTTTCCGTCACTGCTACCCTTTGCCATCCTTACCCGTAGAAAGCCCTTTCATCATCCCCAAACCCTAATCTTTTCCCTTTCCTTCCCAGCCCCCAAACCCTGCCCTCTGTACCTTTCTCACCACCCGCTTCCCTTCTCCTGTCATCCCCCTACCACCCGGGAAAAAAAGAGATTGCCCCCTCCTTCCACTAGCCCACCCTCCCACCCAAAGAACAACTTCTTCTGCGCAGCTTGTTTTCTAGGCAGCAGCGCTATTGTGATGTCATCGGGGGGCATTGTGACAAGCCGCCAGTGTTCCGTCTCTTCATGTTGTGCACAGTTCAAACGGAAAATACATCAACAGGCAGACTACAGAAAAGCTTACTATCAAAGGTTAGAGGGGGGCTTTCTCAGAGGGCTTTTTACAGTTTTTCTATTCCCAATTAGCCGTTTAAGTGTACTTATTGAAAGTAGTAATTCTTTCATGGGCCGCCCTTTCTTAGTATTTGACGTTCCTTATATTGCGGTATGAGGCTTCGCAGTAGGTTGCAAACATTCATCACCCATGACTGTCCCCAATTGAGCTCAGAAGCTCAATGTCTATCATGACCTCTCTTTTAGAATGTCCAAGAGCAAGCAAACTATTCCTCCAGGAGAGGGCGCCAACAGACTACTAAAGAGATCATCATTACTCAAAGAAAACCCCAAAAACCAATGCATGATAGGAATAAACAGGTAACTTTCTTTGGAGTGGAAGCGGAGAGATCGCACCAGATGCCAATTCTAGATGTTATCACACCTGTGGTCACTGCAGCAGCAGGTGAATCCACTTTGTCCAAAAGGGATCTATTCCATTCAATTGCAAATGATCTAGATAAGACAGAGAACTGCAGCACGGGGACATAGCCGAGTTGGTCAGGTTGAGTGGTGATGAGTTTGCTATTTGGATGAATAAAGAAAGTCAAAAGTGTGAAAGATAAAAAACAAAAGGAGGAAGTGTGAAAAGTGAATGGGCCAAATTGAGGTGCATATGAAGACGTATGCTTTCTTCCAATTCATTAAATCGGGCTAATATGAATCAGGTGAATTGAGTTCTGCTTTTGGAAACTGGGTTAAGAAGGGGTGCACCGTTCCTGGAGGTACTGCAATACCAGGTCAATGCGTGGAGTGGACAGAGCAAGCTCTTTTTCCATCTCCCTGTTCTAAAAATCCATTTAATATATGGTCCCCAGATAGGGGACGTATCAGATATTAAACTGATAAGAACAGATTTTTGATTTAATGAAGCTTTCCAAAGCACCGCAAAAATGCATGACCGAAGTCACACCAAAAACAGTGCAAAGGCTAGGATTCGTGTGGACCCCTCCGTGAGAAGAGGATCCCCAAAAATCAACCCCGTCCCTCCGAGCCAGAAGGCCACAGCGAGGGTCAGGGATCTTCGGTGCTCCCCCAAGCCGAAGCCTGGTTGAGCCTTGTTGTTGCTCCCAGCGTCCACCGAGGCATCTTACCCAAGTGGAGTAGGGAGCTACTAGTCGTTGGTTTCGCAGCCGAGACTGCCCGGACCGTCAACCGGTGTTGGTTTCTCAGCCCAAGGCTGACCGGACCTCCAACCGGGTGTTGGTTTCTCAGCCCAAGGCTGACCGGACCTCCAACCGGGTGTTGGTTTCTCAGCCCAAGGCTAACCGGACCTCCAACCGGGTGTTGGTTTCTCAGCCAAAGCTGACCCGGACCTCCAACCGGGTGTTGGTTTCTCAGCCCAAAGCTGACCGGACCTCCGACCGGGATTATAAAAATTTCCCTTCTTAGCCAGAAGGCCGGGATAGGGCAATATGCTTGGAAAGTATGAATAGGCAAGGCGCGGCGTGCGACAGAGTCTGAGGCTTACCAGGGTCCCAACCTAGCAAGTTCAGACTCCCTCCAGGGTGTCCATTCCTGGGGCACATTGCACCATAACCCCCACACTTACTCAGTCTAATAGCCTCGATCCTGGTAGGGCCATGGTTTCCTCTAGATGGATATACTATCCTCCCAAAGTACTAACAAGCGCAACCTTCCAGTGTGCATTGCATCATTGTACTAAGGTGGCCGGAGCCTTAAACCACCTTTTCGAACGATACTACACTTGATCTTAGCCAAAAGGCCGAGAAGCGATAACCAGAATTGGTTTGGGCCTCGAGTGGCACCCTGGCCTATGCCGGACACATCTTAGGGAGAGAGAGCGAGAGGGAGACAAACCCACGCCTACACAAGACATTTTGTCACCCAAGCCAACCCTTGAAAAGGCTGCTTTGCAGAGCCAAAACAAGAAGAATGGTGCGTTTTGCAGCCGCCGCCCACTGCAATGAATCTGAATAACTCCTCCTTTAGGGCGCAAGCAACTCCCCTCCCCCTTGCAGTCTTTCCAATTCACGATACAAAAAGACGGACAGGACAGGTTGCCTGACTTTCCGTCACTGCTACCCTTTGCCATCCTTACCCGTAGAAAGCCCTTTCATCATCCCCAAACCCTAATCTTTTCCCTTTCCTTCCCAGCCCCCAAACCCTGCCCTCTGTACCTTTCTCACCACCCGCTTCCCTTCTCCTGTCATCCCCCTACCACCCGGGAAAAAAAGAGATTGCCCCCTCCTTCCACTAGCCCACCCTCCCACCCAAAGAACAACTTCTTCTGCGCAGCTTGTTTTCTAGGCAGCAGCGCTATTGTGATGTCATCGGGGGGCATTGTGACAAGCCGCCAGTGTTCCGTCTCTTCATGTTGTGCACAGTTCAAACGGAAAATACATCAACAGGCAGACTACAGAAAAGCTTACTATCAAAGGTTAGAGGGGGGCTTTCTCAGAGGGCTTTTTACAGTTTTTCTATTCCCAATTAGCCGTTTAAGTGTACTTATTGAAAGTAGTAATTCTTTCATGGGCCGCCCTTTCTTAGTATTTGACGTTCCTTATATTGCGGTATGAGGCTTCGCAGTAGGTTGCAAACATTCATCACCCATGACTGTCCCCAATTGAGCTCAGAAGCTCAATGTCTATCATGACCTCTCTTTTAGAATGTCCAAGAGCAAGCAAACTATTCCTCCAGGAGAGGGCGCCAACAGACTACTAAAGAGATCATCATTACTCAAAGAAAACCCCAAAAACCAATGCATGATAGGAATAAACAGGTAACTTTCTTTGGAGTGGAAGCGGAGAGATCGCACCAGATGCCAATTCTAGATGTTATCACACCTGTGGTCACTGCAGCAGCAGGTGAATCCACTTTGTCCAAAAGGGATCTATTCCATTCAATTGCAAATGATCTAGATAAGACAGAGAACTGCAGCACGGGGACATAGCCGAGTTGGTCAGGTTGAGTGGTGATGAGTTTGCTATTTGGATGAATAAAGAAAGTCAAAAGTGTGAAAGATAAAAAACAAAAGGAGGAAGTGTGAAAAGTGAATGGGCCAAATTGAGGTGCATATGAAGACGTATGCTTTCTTCCAATTCATTAAATCGGGCTAATATGAATCAGGTGAATTGAGTTCTGCTTTTGGAAACTGGGTTAAGAAGGGGTGCACCGTTCCTGGAGGTACTGCAATACCAGGTCAATGCGTGGAGTGGACAGAGCAAGCTCTTTTTCCATCTCCCTGTTCTAAAAATCCATTTAATATATGGTCCCCAGATAGGGGACGTATCAGATATTAAACTGATAAGAACAGATTTTTTGATTTAACAGCATCTTTATTATCATGCACTACTCACAAAAAGGTAACAAACCGTGTACAGTGCCGCAGCCCCGTACACACAGAAATATACAATCCTTCTTACATAGCCATAGAGTACGAAGCACTAAACTATACATCACGCTCCTATGCTTATCCATAACACTCAAGCTGAAAGAAAAAGTTAGACAATAAATAACGACGAACCGGCGATTGGGGGATCGGGGTAGGGGAAAAGGGGGATAGGGTGGGGAAGTCACAGGCCCGAAGCTTTATTGAAAGACGCACATAACGGGAAAAGGAGGGAGGGGGCATGGAAGAGGTCTAAACCTCCTCCTCGGCGCTGTCGTCCGGACTGTCCATGATGGAATAGTCTCTGAGCAGGCTGTGGATCAGCCTGCGGCAATCCTGGATAGACATCCTCTCCCTCTTCAAGATGAGCCGGTTCCTGGCGACCCAAATAGCGTCCTTAAAGCAGTTCATAAGGCGCCAAGCCTCCTGGATGGCTCCAACGGTGTGAGTCCCAGGGAAGAGTCCATAAAGTACGGAATGGTACGATAGGCTCCCTCTGGGGACGGAGTTCCTCAGGTCATCCTCCAGGGCAACCAACAGGCGCTGTGCGAAACGGCAGTCCCAAAAGGCGTGCAGCGATGTTTCCTCCACGAAGGGGCACCTTGGGCAGTACCGGGTTTTGCACAGGTTCCGGGCGTGCATGAATGACCGGACGGGCAGTCCGCCCTGTATCGCCATCCATGACAAGTCCTTGTGCCCGTTGGTCAATCCAGCCGATGACACGTTTGTCCAAACAGTCTCCAGTGTGTCGTGATGAAGTCCTGGAATGTTCTCCATTTCGTCCTTGGCTCTGATGAGTTTGTGGATAGTCTTTGGCTTCCACAAATCAGGCTTGAGTCCCTCCAGTTGGTGTTCCCTCACAAACCGAACCACGTCTCCGTAGAACCATGGCGCCGTCCAGTTGTAGGGGAAGGAGCTGTCCCACTTATCCCAGCCTAACCGTCTCCAAAGGGGGAGCAGGAAGAAGCGAGACATGGACCCACCCGCGGAACCTCTCTTGACTCGCAGAGTTCGGCGAACGCAGTCACATACGAAGGAGGATCGCAGGAGGGTGGGGATATCGGGTACGCCCTTCCCACCCTTGCGAGGATCCTTGTACATGATGCTCCGCTTTACTCTGTCCATCTTGGATCCCCAGACAAAACGAAACACCGTCCTGGTAATGGCCCTGCACACGGTGGCAAGGGGGGGCCAGGCCTGGGCCGTGTACTGCAGCACGGGCAGTACCTCGTTACGCAGGACCAGTGCTTTGCCCTCACAGGTGAGGCGTCTGAGGCTCCACAGACCGATCCGTTGGGTGATCTTGGTCAAGCGTTCCTCCCAGGACTTGAGGGCTGCTCCTTCCTTCCCGAACCAGACTCCAAGAACCTTGATGAAATCCGGCTGGATGCTGAAAGGGAAGGGGGCGGAAGAGGCCGGCTGCCAGTCCCCGAAGAGCATGGCTTCCGACTTCCCGCAGTTGACTTTGGCTCCCGAAGCCCGTCCGAAGGTCTCACAGGTCTGGACGAGGGTGTCGACTGAGCGCCGGTCCGCGCAGAAGACGGTCACGTCGTCCATGTAGAGCGAGCACTTGACCTCGAAGCGTTCTGGTCCTGGTGCGGTGATCCCTCTGATCTCTCCATTCCGCCGGATAGCCTCTGCAAAGAGTTCTATAACACAAACAAAAAGAAGAGGTGACAGAGGACAGCCTTGTCTGACCCCTGAGAGGACCGGGAAGGGGTCAGTCTTCCAGCCGTTTACCAACACCGAGCTGTGAATATCAAAATACATTAGTTGGACATACAAACAAAACATGTTACCCAAACCTAACCTGTGCAGAGCTTTGCCCAGGAACTCATGGGAAACACGGTCGAAGGCCTTTTCCTGATCCAACGAGATCAGGGCTGCGTGCACCCGGCGGGCTTTGATGTACTCGACCGTGTCCCGCATGAGAGCCAGGCTGTCTGCGATGCGACGTCCGGGGATGCCGCAGGTCTGATCCGGGTGGATGATCCGTCCGATAACCGTCTTCAGTCTCGTTGCCATCGTCTTGGCCAGGATCTTGTAGTCGACATTCAGAAGGGTGATGGGACGCCAATTCTTCAGGTCGCACCTCTCTCCTTTACGCTTGTACAGGATCGTGACCATTCCTTCCCTCAGAGATGGAGGCATTCTGCCCTCCACCACCATCTCCTCATACAGCCCTAACAGGTCCGGACAGATTAGGTCTCCCAGCGCTACATAGAGCTCTGCTGGGAGGCCGTCACTGCCCGGTGTCCTGCCAGAACTAAAGGATTTGGCGGCCGAGAGCAGCTCGTCCACCGTCAGAGGAACGTCCATGGCCGCCGCGTCTGCAGGGTCAAGATGGTTAGAGATACCTGACAGGAACTTATCGGCGGCCTCGGGGTCAGTAGTCTTGCGGGCGTAGAGTTCGCTGTAGAAGTCGCTGACGACCTTCATCACGTTCTCTTTCCCGCGTCGTATGCTTCCACTCTCGTCTCGTAGTTCATTCATGGGCGTGTGACCGGCGTGGAGTTTCCTGAAAAAGAACGAGTTACATTTCTCACCCTTCTCCAGGTTCTCCACTTTGGAACGGAAGACAATTCGCTCGGACTCCTCCTCGAAGTGCCTTTTCAGGCTCCTCTTAGTCTCCTCCAGCTCCTCTCTCACGTCCCAGCCGCATCGAAGAAGGTCCTGCAGGGAACGCAGCTCACGCTGGAGTCTCCTGAAGTCCCTCCTCTTCAGACACGCCTGTTGTTGACTCTTTGCCTGAAAGAAGAAACGGAACTCGAGTTTAACGTATTCCCACCAGTCAGAAACAGACTGGAAGCCCGCCTTGTAGGCCCGCCACGTGGAGTAGGCAGCTCTAAGCTCCTCCAGAATCTCACCCTTTTCCAGCAGAGAGCAGTTCAGCTTCCAGGAGCCCGGGCCAATGGGGAAGCCATGGCCCAGCACACCTTGAAAGTGAATGGCTCTGTGGTCAGAGAAGAAGCAGGGGACCATCGAGTGCCCACTCCGCCCAACCGCCCGAGAGGTAAACACAAAGTCAATCCTGGAACGCAGCGAGCCATCGGATCGGCACCATGAATAGTTCACGGATCCGTGTCCGATGGAGCCAACAACGTCCACAAGAGAGGCTTCGGTCACCATCTCAATGAGCAGTTTGGATGTGACGTCCAACTTGGCAGCCGTTCCAGAACTGCGTCCATCCTCCTCGATCGGGCAGTTGAAATCCCCGGCCATCACTACCGTCCTGGCGGTAGCGAGCTGAGGGCGCAGGGCTTGGAGGAGCTCCAGTCGATCGCTCTTCACAGGAGAAGCATACACATTGATGAACCTGACAGGTTCTCCCGCCCAGGTGCCATCCACGAGCAGTAACCTGCCGCAGACGATTTCCTGAACAGAGTCCAATGTGAAGGCGCTTCCCCTGATCAGCACGGCGACCCCCGCGGACCTACAGTCGCCCCCGCCAGACCAGTAGGATGGGCCATGGGTCCACTCCCTGGCCAGATGGTTGAAGGACCTAGAGGAGGGAAGGGAGCATTCCTGCAGGAAAAATACATCACTAGACTGAGTGTTAAGGAACGCAAAAATTGTCTGACGTCGGAACTTGTCTCTGATGCTCCTAACATTAATGGAAAAGATGTTAATGTTAGCAGTCATTGGAGGAAAGAGAAAGTTAGAGCAGGCGGTGTGCCTTAGTTACCACTCCGGTCGGGCGGTTCTTCCTCTTTGGCACCTGCTGGTAAGGGTATCTCCAGCAGACCCTCTTCTTCTAGCTGATCGAGCAGGGATGGTGCCTCAGTGGCTTCCGACTCCTCCATTTCTTCTTCGGCCACAAGGGACTCCACCATCTGCTCCAACACGTCCGGTTCTGGGAGGAGGCCATCCTCCTCTTCCTGGGGTGGATTGGGGTCCACAATGAACAGCTTGGAAGGTTCTGCGACAGGACTATCTTCCACCTTCCTTTTCCTTTGGCCTGTACCTGAGGAGACAAGAGCTGGAAAATCCTCCTCGGTGAAAAGTGCAAGAGTGCTGAGGCCCTCTGCTCTCATGGTCTGGGGAGGGAGAGTGGGCTTTGGGGGGGGGGTGAGGAGACCAACTGAGGAGTAGGGAAATGAGGTGGAGGTAGTGGAATCCTCAGTAGGGTTGGCCGGGGGGGGAGGGGTTTGGACAGGGGTGACAGGGGGGGGGGCCAGGGAGGGGGCAACAGTTTTCTTACCCTTCTTTTCCCTGGACTCCGTGGCTGCTGGGGCATCGGCTGGAGCCACGGTCGCTGGGTTCTTGGCCGCCTTGTCCTTGGCCTCTGTGGCCTTGGTCGTAGCTGCCTTGGTCGACGAAGCTGTGACTACCCGATACTGGGTCGCCGCGGCAACCCTTGCCCAGGATTTCTCCCGCTGTGGGCAGTCCTTGTAAAGGTGGTCCGCCTGTCCACATAGGTTGCAAGTCTTCTTCTTTGGGCAGTCCTTGGAGCTGTGTCCTGTCACCCGGCAAACCCTGCAGGCGTCCTCCTTGCAGGTCTTCATCGAATGCCCTTTCCCGCCACATTTCCTGCAGTTGTGTGGCATGTCCGGGTAGTAGATGAGACCAAAGGAGTTTCCCAGAGAGAATGTCGGGGGCAGGTGCTGGAGACCATCCTCGGATGCTGGTTCCCTGTGGAGTCGAACGGTTACTGACCACTTACCCGTCCAGAATCCGTTGCCGTTAAGGATGTGGGATGGCTCCCTCACCACTGTGCAGAGACGTCCCAGGAACGTGGAGATGTCTCTTCCTGGGGTGTGCGGGTTCCGCATGGAGACCGTGATCCTCTTCTCATCCCTCTGTATAGGACAGGATCCTAAAAAAGAATGAAAAGGGGAGTCCGGCATCGCTGCGTTCATCGCCTCCCAGTATCTCCTGCAGGCATTCACCGTGGCAAAGGTTACCAGAAAAATGCCAGTCATGAAGGTCTGGACACTCAGGGTTTCCGCCCTGGAGAAGCCCTGATCCAGAATCATCTTCTTGCAGAACACGTCGCTGGACATGTCCGGCAACCTACCATCCACCGCCTTCAGCTTCAGGGCGACCGTCTGCCGCATCCAAGGCTCCAGGGTTGGAGCCTTTTCAGGCGGCGTCCGGGCTCCCTCCGGCTGGCTGGCGTCGGAGGTAGGGGCCTCTTGGGCCGAAGAAGCCTCTGGATGAGCCTTCCTGGAGGTCCCTGGGTCCTGAGCCTTCTTGGCTGCCTTCTCTGGCTTGCTTGCCATGGCTGGTTCCTGCTTGAGTTCCCGGAGCTGGATCTTGGATTCTTCTCCGGGTGTCTTCTCCCGCTGTGTTCCTCCTCGAAGTTCCTCTGGTCTCCCCAAGTCTTCTCCGAGCCTTCGTCTTCTTGCTTCTTTCTGCCAAGCTCTTCTTCCGTCCGATCTCCCTCTTTCGGTCTCAGCTGGGCTTCGGAGCTTGTCTCCCTGATCGTATCTCGTCAAGTGTAGCTAGCTCAGTTTGTTCTGATAAGAACAGATACTACACTTGATCTTAGCCAAAAGGCCGAGAAGCGATAACCAGAATTGGTTTGGGCCTCGAGTGGCACCCTGGCCTATGCCGGACACATCTTAGGGAGAGAGAGCGAGAGGGAGACAAACCCACGCCTACACAAGACATTTTGTCACCCAAGCCAACCCTTGAAAAGGCTGCTTTGCAGAGCCAAAACAAGAAGAATGGTGCGTTTTGCAGCCGCCGCCCACTGCAATGAATCTGAATAACTCCTCCTTTAGGGCGCAAGCAACTCCCCTCCCCCTTGCAGTCTTTCCAATTCACGATACAAAAAGACGGACAGGACAGGTTGCCTGACTTTCCGTCACTGCTACCCTTTGCCATCCTTACCCGTAGAAAGCCCTTTCATCATCCCCAAACCCTAATCTTTTCCCTTTCCTTCCCAGCCCCCAAACCCTGCCCTCTGTACCTTTCTCACCACCCGCTTCCCTTCTCCTGTCATCCCCCTACCACCCGGGAAAAAAAGAGATTGCCCCCTCCTTCCACTAGCCCACCCTCCCACCCAAAGAACAACTTCTTCTGCGCAGCTTGTTTTCTAGGCAGCAGCGCTATTGTGATGTCATCGGGGGGCATTGTGACAAGCCGCCAGTGTTCCGTCTCTTCATGTTGTGCACAGTTCAAACGGAAAATACATCAACAGGCAGACTACAGAAAAGCTTACTATCAAAGGTTAGAGGGGGGCTTTCTCAGAGGGCTTTTTACAGTTTTTCTATTCCCAATTAGCCGTTTAAGTGTACTTATTGAAAGTAGTAATTCTTTCATGGGCCGCCCTTTCTTAGTATTTGACGTTCCTTATATTGCGGTATGAGGCTTCGCAGTAGGTTGCAAACATTCATCACCCATGACTGTCCCCAATTGAGCTCAGAAGCTCAATGTCTATCATGACCTCTCTTTTAGAATGTCCAAGAGCAAGCAAACTATTCCTCCAGGAGAGGGCGCCAACAGACTACTAAAGAGATCATCATTACTCAAAGAAAACCCCAAAAACCAATGCATGATAGGAATAAACAGGTAACTTTCTTTGGAGTGGAAGCGGAGAGATCGCACCAGATGCCAATTCTAGATGTTATCACACCTGTGGTCACTGCAGCAGCAGGTGAATCCACTTTGTCCAAAAGGGATCTATTCCATTCAATTGCAAATGATCTAGATAAGACAGAGAACTGCAGCACGGGGACATAGCCGAGTTGGTCAGGTTGAGTGGTGATGAGTTTGCTATTTGGATGAATAAAGAAAGTCAAAAGTGTGAAAGATAAAAAACAAAAGGAGGAAGTGTGAAAAGTGAATGGGCCAAATTGAGGTGCATATGAAGACGTATGCTTTCTTCCAATTCATTAAATCGGGCTAATATGAATCAGGTGAATTGAGTTCTGCTTTTGGAAACTGGGTTAAGAAGGGGTGCACCGTTCCTGGAGGTACTGCAATACCAGGTCAATGCGTGGAGTGGACAGAGCAAGCTCTTTTTCCATCTCCCTGTTCTAAAAATCCATTTAATATATGGTCCCCAGATAGGGGACGTATCAGATATTAAACTGATAAGAACAGATTTTGATTTAATGAAGCTTTCCAAAGCACCGCAAAAAATGCATGACCGAAGTCACACCAAAAACAGTGCAAAGGCTAGGATTCGTGTGGACCCTTCCGTGAGGAGAGGGTCCCCAAAAATCAACCCCGTCCCTCCGAGCCAGAAGGCCACAGCAAGGGTCAGGGATCTTCGGTGCTCCCCCAAGCCGAAGCCTGGTTGAGCCTTGTCGTTGCTCCCAGCGTCCACCCAGGCATCTTACCCAAGTGGAGTAGAGAGCTACTAGTTGTTGGTTTCGCAGCCGAAACTGCCCGGACCGTCAACCGGTGTTAGTTTCTCAGCCCAAGGCTAACCGGACCTCCAACCGGGTGTTGGTTTCTCAGCCGAAGCTGACCCGGACCTCCAACCGGGTGTTGGTTTCTCAGCCGAAGCTGACCCGGACCTCCAACCGGGTGTTGGTTTCTCAGCCGAAGCTGACCCGGACCTCAAACCGGGTGTTGGTTTCTCAGCCGAAGCTGACCCGGACCTCCAACCGGGTGTTGGTTTCTCAGCCCAAAGCTGAACGGACCTCCGACCATGATTATAAAAATTTCCCTTCCTAGCCAGAAGGCCGGGATAGAGCAATATGCTCAGAAAGTATGAAAGGGCAAGGTACGGTGTGCTACAGAGCCCAAGGCTCGCCGGGGTCCCAAGCCAGCAAGCTCAGACTCACTCCAGGGTCGTCAGTCCTGGGGCACATTGCACCATAGCCCCCACACTTACTCAGTCTAATAGCCTCGATCCTGGTAGGGCCATGTTTTCCTCTAGATGAATATACTATACATCCAGAGTACTAGCAAGCGCAACCTTCCAGTGTGCATTGCATCTGCCGAGCCTCACAGATACTACACTTGATCTTAGCCAAAAGGCCGAGAAGCGATAACCAGAATTGGTTTGGGCCTCGAGTGGCACCCTGGCCTATGCCGGACACATCTTAGGGAGAGAGAGCGAGAGGGAGACAAACCCACGCCTACACAAGACATTTTGTCACCCAAGCCAACCCTTGAAAAGGCTGCTTTGCAGAGCCAAAACAAGAAGAATGGTGCGTTTTGCAGCCGCCGCCCACTGCAATGAATCTGAATAACTCCTCCTTTAGGGCGCAAGCAACTCCCCTCCCCCTTGCAGTCTTTCCAATTCACGATACAAAAAGACGGACAGGACAGGTTGCCTGACTTTCCGTCACTGCTACCCTTTGCCATCCTTACCCGTAGAAAGCCCTTTCATCATCCCCAAACCCTAATCTTTTCCCTTTCCTTCCCAGCCCCCAAACCCTGCCCTCTGTACCTTTCTCACCACCCGCTTCCCTTCTCCTGTCATCCCCCTACCACCCGGGAAAAAAAGAGATTGCCCCCTCCTTCCACTAGCCCACCCTCCCACCCAAAGAACAACTTCTTCTGCGCAGCTTGTTTTCTAGGCAGCAGCGCTATTGTGATGTCATCGGGGGGCATTGTGACAAGCCGCCAGTGTTCCGTCTCTTCATGTTGTGCACAGTTCAAACGGAAAATACATCAACAGGCAGACTACAGAAAAGCTTACTATCAAAGGTTAGAGGGGGGCTTTCTCAGAGGGCTTTTTACAGTTTTTCTATTCCCAATTAGCCGTTTAAGTGTACTTATTGAAAGTAGTAATTCTTTCATGGGCCGCCCTTTCTTAGTATTTGACGTTCCTTATATTGCGGTATGAGGCTTCGCAGTAGGTTGCAAACATTCATCACCCATGACTGTCCCCAATTGAGCTCAGAAGCTCAATGTCTATCATGACCTCTCTTTTAGAATGTCCAAGAGCAAGCAAACTATTCCTCCAGGAGAGGGCGCCAACAGACTACTAAAGAGATCATCATTACTCAAAGAAAACCCCAAAAACCAATGCATGATAGGAATAAACAGGTAACTTTCTTTGGAGTGGAAGCGGAGAGATCGCACCAGATGCCAATTCTAGATGTTATCACACCTGTGGTCACTGCAGCAGCAGGTGAATCCACTTTGTCCAAAAGGGATCTATTCCATTCAATTGCAAATGATCTAGATAAGACAGAGAACTGCAGCACGGGGACATAGCCGAGTTGGTCAGGTTGAGTGGTGATGAGTTTGCTATTTGGATGAATAAAGAAAGTCAAAAGTGTGAAAGATAAAAAACAAAAGGAGGAAGTGTGAAAAGTGAATGGGCCAAATTGAGGTGCATATGAAGACGTATGCTTTCTTCCAATTCATTAAATCGGGCTAATATGAATCAGGTGAATTGAGTTCTGCTTTTGGAAACTGGGTTAAGAAGGGGTGCACCGTTCCTGGAGGTACTGCAATACCAGGTCAATGCGTGGAGTGGACAGAGCAAGCTCTTTTTCCATCTCCCTGTTCTAAAAATCCATTTAATATATGGTCCCCAGATAGGGGACGTATCAGATATTAAACTGATAAGAACAGATTTTTTTTTTGATTTAACAGCATCTTTATTATCCTGCACTACTCACAAATAGGTAACAAACCGTGTACAGTGCCGCAGCCCCGTACACACAGAAATATACAATCCTTCTTACATAGCCATAGAGTACGACGCACTAAACTATACATCACGCTCCTATGCTTATCCATAACACTCAAGCTGAAAGAAAAAGTTAGACAATAAATAACGACGAACCGGCGATTGGGGGATGGGGGTAGGGGAAAAGGGGGATAGGGTGGGGAAATCACAGGCCCGAAGCTTTATTGAAAGACGCACATAACGGGAACAGATACTACACTTGATCTTAGCCAAAAGGCCGAGAAGCGATAACCAGAATTGGTTTGGGCCTCGAGTGGCACCCTGGCCTATGCCGGACACATCTTAGGGAGAGAGAGCGAGAGGGAGACAAACCCACGCCTACACAAGACATTTTGTCACCCAAGCCAACCCTTGAAAAGGCTGCTTTGCAGAGCCAAAACAAGAAGAATGGTGCGTTTTGCAGCCGCCGCCCACTGCAATGAATCTGAATAACTCCTCCTTTAGGGCGCAAGCAACTCCCCTCCCCCTTGCAGTCTTTCCAATTCACGATACAAAAAGACGGACAGGACAGGTTGCCTGACTTTCCGTCACTGCTACCCTTTGCCATCCTTACCCGTAGAAAGCCCTTTCATCATCCCCAAACCCTAATCTTTTCCCTTTCCTTCCCAGCCCCCAAACCCTGCCCTCTGTACCTTTCTCACCACCCGCTTCCCTTCTCCTGTCATCCCCCTACCACCCGGGAAAAAAAGAGATTGCCCCCTCCTTCCACTAGCCCACCCTCCCACCCAAAGAACAACTTCTTCTGCGCAGCTTGTTTTCTAGGCAGCAGCGCTATTGTGATGTCATCGGGGGGCATTGTGACAAGCCGCCAGTGTTCCGTCTCTTCATGTTGTGCACAGTTCAAACGGAAAATACATCAACAGGCAGACTACAGAAAAGCTTACTATCAAAGGTTAGAGGGGGGCTTTCTCAGAGGGCTTTTTACAGTTTTTCTATTCCCAATTAGCCGTTTAAGTGTACTTATTGAAAGTAGTAATTCTTTCATGGGCCGCCCTTTCTTAGTATTTGACGTTCCTTATATTGCGGTATGAGGCTTCGCAGTAGGTTGCAAACATTCATCACCCATGACTGTCCCCAATTGAGCTCAGAAGCTCAATGTCTATCATGACCTCTCTTTTAGAATGTCCAAGAGCAAGCAAACTATTCCTCCAGGAGAGGGCGCCAACAGACTACTAAAGAGATCATCATTACTCAAAGAAAACCCCAAAAACCAATGCATGATAGGAATAAACAGGTAACTTTCTTTGGAGTGGAAGCGGAGAGATCGCACCAGATGCCAATTCTAGATGTTATCACACCTGTGGTCACTGCAGCAGCAGGTGAATCCACTTTGTCCAAAAGGGATCTATTCCATTCAATTGCAAATGATCTAGATAAGACAGAGAACTGCAGCACGGGGACATAGCCGAGTTGGTCAGGTTGAGTGGTGATGAGTTTGCTATTTGGATGAATAAAGAAAGTCAAAAGTGTGAAAGATAAAAAACAAAAGGAGGAAGTGTGAAAAGTGAATGGGCCAAATTGAGGTGCATATGAAGACGTATGCTTTCTTCCAATTCATTAAATCGGGCTAATATGAATCAGGTGAATTGAGTTCTGCTTTTGGAAACTGGGTTAAGAAGGGGTGCACCGTTCCTGGAGGTACTGCAATACCAGGTCAATGCGTGGAGTGGACAGAGCAAGCTCTTTTTCCATCTCCCTGTTCTAAAAATCCATTTAATATATGGTCCCCAGATAGGGGACGTATCAGATATTAAACTGATAAGAACAGATACTACACTTGATCTTAGCCAAAAGGCCGAGAAGCGATAACCAGAATTGGTTTGGGCCTCGAGTGGCACCCTGGCCTATGCCGGACACATCTTAGGGAGAGAGAGCGAGAGGGAGACAAACCCACGCCTACACAAGACATTTTGTCACCCAAGCCAACCCTTGAAAAGGCTGCTTTGCAGAGCCAAAACAAGAAGAATGGTGCGTTTTGCAGCCGCCGCCCACTGCAATGAATCTGAATAACTCCTCCTTTAGGGCGCAAGCAACTCCCCTCCCCCTTGCAGTCTTTCCAATTCACGATACAAAAAGACGGACAGGACAGGTTGCCTGACTTTCCGTCACTGCTACCCTTTGCCATCCTTACCCGTAGAAAGCCCTTTCATCATCCCCAAACCCTAATCTTTTCCCTTTCCTTCCCAGCCCCCAAACCCTGCCCTCTGTACCTTTCTCACCACCCGCTTCCCTTCTCCTGTCATCCCCCTACCACCCGGGAAAAAAAGAGATTGCCCCCTCCTTCCACTAGCCCACCCTCCCACCCAAAGAACAACTTCTTCTGCGCAGCTTGTTTTCTAGGCAGCAGCGCTATTGTGATGTCATCGGGGGGCATTGTGACAAGCCGCCAGTGTTCCGTCTCTTCATGTTGTGCACAGTTCAAACGGAAAATACATCAACAGGCAGACTACAGAAAAGCTTACTATCAAAGGTTAGAGGGGGGCTTTCTCAGAGGGCTTTTTACAGTTTTTCTATTCCCAATTAGCCGTTTAAGTGTACTTATTGAAAGTAGTAATTCTTTCATGGGCCGCCCTTTCTTAGTATTTGACGTTCCTTATATTGCGGTATGAGGCTTCGCAGTAGGTTGCAAACATTCATCACCCATGACTGTCCCCAATTGAGCTCAGAAGCTCAATGTCTATCATGACCTCTCTTTTAGAATGTCCAAGAGCAAGCAAACTATTCCTCCAGGAGAGGGCGCCAACAGACTACTAAAGAGATCATCATTACTCAAAGAAAACCCCAAAAACCAATGCATGATAGGAATAAACAGGTAACTTTCTTTGGAGTGGAAGCGGAGAGATCGCACCAGATGCCAATTCTAGATGTTATCACACCTGTGGTCACTGCAGCAGCAGGTGAATCCACTTTGTCCAAAAGGGATCTATTCCATTCAATTGCAAATGATCTAGATAAGACAGAGAACTGCAGCACGGGGACATAGCCGAGTTGGTCAGGTTGAGTGGTGATGAGTTTGCTATTTGGATGAATAAAGAAAGTCAAAAGTGTGAAAGATAAAAAACAAAAGGAGGAAGTGTGAAAAGTGAATGGGCCAAATTGAGGTGCATATGAAGACGTATGCTTTCTTCCAATTCATTAAATCGGGCTAATATGAATCAGGTGAATTGAGTTCTGCTTTTGGAAACTGGGTTAAGAAGGGGTGCACCGTTCCTGGAGGTACTGCAATACCAGGTCAATGCGTGGAGTGGACAGAGCAAGCTCTTTTTCCATCTCCCTGTTCTAAAAATCCATTTAATATATGGTCCCCAGATAGGGGACGTATCAGATATTAAACTGATAAGAACAGATTTTTTTTTGATTTAACAGCATCTTTATTATCATGCACTACTCACAAAAAGGTAACAAACCGTGTACAGTGCCGCAGCCCCGTACACACAGAACTATACAATCCTTCTTACATAGCCATAGAGTACGACGCACTAAACTATACATCACACTCCTATGCTTATCCATAACACTCAAGCTGAAAGAAAAAGTTAGACCATAAATAACGACGAACCGGCGATTGGGGGATGGGGGTAGGGGAAAAGGGGGATAGGGTGGGGAAATCACAGGCCCGAAGCTTTATTGAAAGACGCACATAACGGGAAAAGGAGGGAGGGGGCATGGAAGAGGTCTAAACCTCCTCCTCGGCGCTGTCGTCCGGACTGTCCATGATGGAATAGTCTCTGAGCAGGCTGTGGATCAGCCTGCGGCAGTCCTGGATAGACATCCTCTCCCTCTTCAAGATGAGCCGGTTCCTGGCGACCCAAATAGCGTCCTTAAAGCAGTTCATAAGGCGCCAAGCCTCCTGGATGGCTCCAACGGTGTGAGTCCCAGGGAAGAGTCCATAAAGTACGGAATGGTACGATAGGCTCCCTCTGGGGACGGAGTTCCTCAGGTCATCCTCCAGGGCAACCAACAGGCGCTGTGCGAAACGGCAGTCCCAAAAGGCGTGCAGCGATGTTTCCTCCACGAAGGGGCACCTTGGGCAGTACCGGGTTTTGCACAGGTTCCGGGCGTGCATGAATGACCGGACGGGCAGTCCGCCCTGTATCGCCATCCATGACAAGTCCTTGTGCCCGTTGGTCAATCCAGCCGATGACACGTTTGTCCAAACAGTCTCCAGTGTGTCGTGATGAAGTCCTGGAATGTTCTCCATTTCGTCCTTGGCTCTGATGAGTTTGTGGATAGTCTTTGGCTTCCACAAATCAGGCTTGAGTCCCTCCAGTTGGTGTTCCCTCACAAACCGAACCACGTCTCCGTAGAACCATGGCGCCGTCCAGTTGTAGGGGAAGGAGCTGTCCCACTTGTCCCAGCCTAACCGTCTCCAAAGGGGGAGCAGGAAGAAGCGAGACATGGACCCACCCGCGGAACCTCTCTTGACTCGCAGAGTTCGGCGAACGCAGTCACATACGAAGGAGGATCGCAGGAGGGTGGGGATATCGGGTACGCCCTTCCCACCCTTGCGAGGATCCTTGTACATGATGCTCCGCTTTACTCTGTCCATCTTGGATCCCCAGACAAAACGAAACACCGTCCTGGTAATGGCCCTGCACACGGTGGCAAGGGGGGGCCAGGCCTGGGCCGTGTACTGCAGCACGGGCAGTACCTCGTTACGCAGGACCAGTGCTTTGCCCTCACAGGTGAGGCGTCTGAGGCTCCACAGACCGATCCGTTGGGTGATCTTGGTCAAGCGTTCCTCCCAGGACTTGAGGGCTGCTCCTTCCTTCCCGAACCAGACTCCAAGAACCTTGATGAAATCCGGCTGGATGCTGAAAGGGAAGGGGGCGGAAGAGGCCGGCTGCCAGTCCCCGAAGAGCATGGCTTCCGACTTCCCGCAGTTGACTTTGGCTCCCGAAGCCCGTCCGAAGGTCTCACAGGTCTGGACGAGGGTGTCGACTGAGCGCCGGTCCGCGCAGAAGACGGTCACGTCGTCCATGTAGAGCGAGCACTTGACCTCGAAGCGTTCTGGTCCTGGTGCGGTGATCCCTCTGATCTCTCCATTCCGCCGGATAGCCTCTGCAAAGAGTTCTATAACACAAACAAAAAGAAGAGGTGACAGAGGACAGCCTTGTCTGACCCCTGAGAGGACCGGGAAGGGGTCAGTCTTCCAGCCGTTTACCAACACCGAGCTGTGAATATCAAAATACATTAGTTGGACATACAAGCAAAACATGTTACCCAAACCTAACCTGTGCAGAGCTTTGCCCAGGAACTCATGGGAAACACGGTCGAAGGCCTTTTCCTGATCCAACGAGATCAGGGCTGCGTGCACCCGGCGGGCTTTGATGTACTCGACCGTGTCCCGCATGAGAGCCAGGCTGTCTGCGATGCGACGTCCGGGGATGCCGCAGGTCTGATCCGGGTGGATGATCCGTCCGATAACAGTCTTCAATCTCGTTGCCATCGTCTTGGCCAGGATCTTGTAGTCGACGTTCAGAAGGGTGATGGGACGCCAATTCTTCAGGTCGCACCTCTCTCCTTTACGCTTGTACAGGATCGTGACCATTCCTTCCCTCAGAGATGGAGGCATTCTGCCCTCCACCACCATCTCCTCATACAGCCCTAACAGGTCCGGACAGATTAGGTCTCCCAGCGCTACATAGAGCTCTGCTGGGAGGCCGTCACTGCCCGGTGTCCTGCCAGAACTAAAGGATTTGGCGGCCGAGAGCAGCTCGTCCACCGTCAGAGGAACATCCATGGCCGCCGCGTCTGCAGGGTCAAGATGGTTAGTGATACCTGACAGGAACTTATCGGCGGCCTCGGGGTCAGTAGTCTTGCGGGCGTAGAGTTCGCTGTAGAAGTCGCTGACGACCTTCATCACGTTCTCTTTCCCGCGTCGCATGTTTCCACTCTCGTCTCGTAGTTCATTCATGGGCGTGTGACCGGCGTGGAGTTTCCTGAAAAAGAACGAGTTACATTTCTCACCCTTCTCCAGGTTCTCCACTTTGGAACGAAAGACAATTCGCTCGGACTCCTCCTCGAAGTGCCTTTTCAGGCTCCTCTTAGTCTCCTCCAGCTCCTCTCTCACGTCCCAGCCGCATCGAAGAAGGTCCTGCAGGGAACGCAGCTCACGCTGGAGTCTCCTGAAGTCCCTCCTCTTCAGACACGCCTGTTGTTGACTCTTTGCCTGAAAGAAGAAACGGAACTCGAGTTTAACGTATTCCCACCAGTCAGAAACAGACTGGAAGCCCGCCTTGTAGGCCTGCCACGTGGAGTAGGCAGCTCTAAGCTCCTCCAGAATCTCACCCTTTTCCAGCAGAGAGCAGTTCAGCTTCCAGGAGCCCGGGCCAATGGGGAAGCCATGGCCCAGCACACCTTGAAAGTGAATGGCTCTGTGGTCAGAGAAGAAGCAGGGGACCATCGAGTGCCCACTCCGCCCAACCGCCCGAGAGGTAAACACAAAGTCAATCCTGGAACGCAGCGAGCCATCGGATCGGCACCATGAATAGTTCACGGATCCGTGTCCGATGGAGCCAACAACGTCCACAAGAGAGGCTTCGGTCACCATCTCAATGAGCAGTTTGGATGTGACGTCCAACTTGGCAGCCGTTCCAGAACTGCGTCCATCCTCCTCAATAGGGCAGTTGAAATCCCCGGCCATCACTACCGTCCTGGCGGTAGCGAGCTGAGGGCGCAGGGCTTGGAGGAGCTCCAGTCGATCGCTCTTCACAGGAGAAGCATACACATTGATGAACCTGACAGGTTCTCCCGCCCAGGTGCCATCCACGAGCAGTAACCTGCCGCAGACGATTTCCTGAACAGAGTCCAATGTGAAGGCGCTTCCCCTGATCAGCACGGCGACCCCCGCGGACCTACAGTCGCCCCCGCCAGACCAGTAGGATGGGCCATGGGTCCACTCCCTGGCCAGATGGTTGAAGGACCTAGAGGAGGGAAGGGAGCATTCCTGCAGGAAAAATACATCACTAGACTGAGTGTTAAGGAACGTAAAAATTGTCTGACGTCGGAACTTGTCTCTGATGCTCCTAACATTAATGGAAAAGATGTTAATGTTAGCAGTCATTGGAGGAAAGAGAAAGTTAGAGCAGGCGGTGTGCCTTAGTTACCACTCCGGTCGGGCGGTTCTTCCTCTTTGGCACCTGCTGGTAAGGGTATCTCCAGCAGACCCTCTTCTGCTAGCTGATCAAGCAGGGATGGTGCCTCAGTGGCTTCCGACTCCTCCATTTCTTCTTCGGCCACAAGGGACTCCACCATCTGCTCCAACACGTCCGGTTCTGGGAGGAGGCCATCCTCCTCTTCCTGGGGTGGATTGGGGTCCACAATGAACAGCTTGGAAGGTTCTGCGACAGGACTATCTTCCACCTTCCTTTTCCTTTGGCCTGTACCTGAGGAGACAAGAGCTGGAAAATCCTCCTCGGTGAAAAGTGCAAGAGTGCTGAGGCCCTCTGCTCTCATGGTCTGGGGAGGGAGAGTGGGCTTTGGGGGGGGGGTGAGGAGACCAACTGAGGAGTAGGGAAATGAGGTGGAGGTAGTGGAATCCTCAGTAGGGTTGGCCGGGGGGGGAGGGGTTTGGACAGGGGTGACAGGGGGGGGGACCAGGGAGGGGGCAACAGTTTTCTTACCCTTCTTTTCCCTGGACTCCGTGGCTGCTGGGGCATCGGCTGGAGCCACGGTCGCCGGGTTCTTGGCCGCCTTGTCCTTGGCCTCTGTGGCCTTGGTCGTAGCTGCCTTGGTCGACGAAGCTGTGACTACCCGATACTGGGTCGCCGCGGCAACCCTTGCCCAGGATTTCTCCCGCTGTGGGCAGTCCTTGTAAAGGTGGTCCGCCTGTCCACATAGGTTGCAAGTCTTCTTCTTTGGGCAGTCCTTGGAGCTGTGTCCTGTCACCCGGCAAACCCTGCAGGCGTCCTCCTTGCAGGTCTTCATCGAATGCCCTTTCCCGCCACATTTCCTGCAGTTGTGTGGCATGTCCGGGTAGTAGATGAGACCAAAGGAGTTTCCCAGAGAGAATGTCGGGGGCAGGTGCTGGAGACCATCCTCGGATGCTGGTTCCCTGTAGAGTCGAACGGTTACTGACCACTTACCCGTCCAGAATCCGTTGCCGTTAAGGATGTGGGATGGCTCCCTCACCACTGTGCAGAGACGTCCCAGGAACGTGGAGATGTCTCTTCCTGGGGTGTGCGGGTTCCGCATGGAGACCGTGATCCTCTTTTCATCCCTCTGTATAGGACAGGATCCTAAAAAGGAATGAAAAGGGGAGTCCGGCATCGCTGCGTTCATCGCCTCCCAGTATCTCCTGCAGGCATTCACCGTGGCAAAGGTTACCAGAAAAATGCCAGTCATGAAGGTCTGGACACTCAGGGTTTCCGCCCTGGAGAAGCCCTGATCCAGAATCATCTTCTTGCAGAACACGTCGCTGGACATGTCCGGCAACCTACCATCCACCGCCTTTAGCTTCAGGGCGACCGTCTGCCGCATCCAAGGCTCCAGGGTTGGAGCCTTTTCAGGCGGCGTCCGGGCTCCCTCCGGCTGGCTGGCGTCGGAGGTAGGGGCCTCTTGGGCCGAAGAAGCCTCTGGATGAGCCTTCCTGGAGGTCCCTGGGTCCTGAGCCTTCCTGGCTGCCTTCTCTGGCTTGCTTGCCATGGCTGGTTCCTGCTTGAGTTCCCGGAGCTGGATCTTGGATTCTTCTCCGGGTGTCTTCTCCCGCTGTGTTCCTCCTCGAAGTTCCTCTGGTCTCCCCAAGTCTTCTCCGAGCCTTCGTCTTCTTGCTTCTTTCTGCCAAGCTCTTCTTCCGTCCGATCTCCCTCTTCCGGTCTCGGCTGGGCTTTGGAGCTCGTCTCCCTGATCGTATCTCGTCAAGTGTAGCTAGCTCAGTTTGTTCTGATAAGAACAGATACTACACTTGATCTTAGCCAAAAGGCCGAGAAGCGATAACCAGAATTGGTTTGGGCCTCGAGTGGCACCCTGGCCTATGCCGGACACATCTTAGGGAGAGAGAGCGAGAGGGAGACAAACCCACGCCTACACAAGACATTTTGTCACCCAAGCCAACCCTTGAAAAGGCTGCTTTGCAGAGCCAAAACAAGAAGAATGGTGCGTTTTGCAGCCGCCGCCCACTGCAATGAATCTGAATAACTCCTCCTTTAGGGCGCAAGCAACTCCCCTCCCCCTTGCAGTCTTTCCAATTCACGATACAAAAAGACGGACAGGACAGGTTGCCTGACTTTCCGTCACTGCTACCCTTTGCCATCCTTACCCGTAGAAAGCCCTTTCATCATCCCCAAACCCTAATCTTTTCCCTTTCCTTCCCAGCCCCCAAACCCTGCCCTCTGTACCTTTCTCACCACCCGCTTCCCTTCTCCTGTCATCCCCCTACCACCCGGGAAAAAAAGAGATTGCCCCCTCCTTCCACTAGCCCACCCTCCCACCCAAAGAACAACTTCTTCTGCGCAGCTTGTTTTCTAGGCAGCAGCGCTATTGTGATGTCATCGGGGGGCATTGTGACAAGCCGCCAGTGTTCCGTCTCTTCATGTTGTGCACAGTTCAAACGGAAAATACATCAACAGGCAGACTACAGAAAAGCTTACTATCAAAGGTTAGAGGGGGGCTTTCTCAGAGGGCTTTTTACAGTTTTTCTATTCCCAATTAGCCGTTTAAGTGTACTTATTGAAAGTAGTAATTCTTTCATGGGCCGCCCTTTCTTAGTATTTGACGTTCCTTATATTGCGGTATGAGGCTTCGCAGTAGGTTGCAAACATTCATCACCCATGACTGTCCCCAATTGAGCTCAGAAGCTCAATGTCTATCATGACCTCTCTTTTAGAATGTCCAAGAGCAAGCAAACTATTCCTCCAGGAGAGGGCGCCAACAGACTACTAAAGAGATCATCATTACTCAAAGAAAACCCCAAAAACCAATGCATGATAGGAATAAACAGGTAACTTTCTTTGGAGTGGAAGCGGAGAGATCGCACCAGATGCCAATTCTAGATGTTATCACACCTGTGGTCACTGCAGCAGCAGGTGAATCCACTTTGTCCAAAAGGGATCTATTCCATTCAATTGCAAATGATCTAGATAAGACAGAGAACTGCAGCACGGGGACATAGCCGAGTTGGTCAGGTTGAGTGGTGATGAGTTTGCTATTTGGATGAATAAAGAAAGTCAAAAGTGTGAAAGATAAAAAACAAAAGGAGGAAGTGTGAAAAGTGAATGGGCCAAATTGAGGTGCATATGAAGACGTATGCTTTCTTCCAATTCATTAAATCGGGCTAATATGAATCAGGTGAATTGAGTTCTGCTTTTGGAAACTGGGTTAAGAAGGGGTGCACCGTTCCTGGAGGTACTGCAATACCAGGTCAATGCGTGGAGTGGACAGAGCAAGCTCTTTTTCCATCTCCCTGTTCTAAAAATCCATTTAATATATGGTCCCCAGATAGGGGACGTATCAGATATTAAACTGATAAGAACAGATACTACACTTGATCTTAGCCAAAAGGCCGAGAAGCGATAACCAGAATTGGTTTGGGCCTCGAGTGGCACCCTGGCCTATGCCGGACACATCTTAGGGAGAGAGAGCGAGAGGGAGACAAACCCACGCCTACACAAGACATTTTGTCACCCAAGCCAACCCTTGAAAAGGCTGCTTTGCAGAGCCAAAACAAGAAGAATGGTGCGTTTTGCAGCCGCCGCCCACTGCAATGAATCTGAATAACTCCTCCTTTAGGGCGCAAGCAACTCCCCTCCCCCTTGCAGTCTTTCCAATTCACGATACAAAAAGACGGACAGGACAGGTTGCCTGACTTTCCGTCACTGCTACCCTTTGCCATCCTTACCCGTAGAAAGCCCTTTCATCATCCCCAAACCCTAATCTTTTCCCTTTCCTTCCCAGCCCCCAAACCCTGCCCTCTGTACCTTTCTCACCACCCGCTTCCCTTCTCCTGTCATCCCCCTACCACCCGGGAAAAAAAGAGATTGCCCCCTCCTTCCACTAGCCCACCCTCCCACCCAAAGAACAACTTCTTCTGCGCAGCTTGTTTTCTAGGCAGCAGCGCTATTGTGATGTCATCGGGGGGCATTGTGACAAGCCGCCAGTGTTCCGTCTCTTCATGTTGTGCACAGTTCAAACGGAAAATACATCAACAGGCAGACTACAGAAAAGCTTACTATCAAAGGTTAGAGGGGGGCTTTCTCAGAGGGCTTTTTACAGTTTTTCTATTCCCAATTAGCCGTTTAAGTGTACTTATTGAAAGTAGTAATTCTTTCATGGGCCGCCCTTTCTTAGTATTTGACGTTCCTTATATTGCGGTATGAGGCTTCGCAGTAGGTTGCAAACATTCATCACCCATGACTGTCCCCAATTGAGCTCAGAAGCTCAATGTCTATCATGACCTCTCTTTTAGAATGTCCAAGAGCAAGCAAACTATTCCTCCAGGAGAGGGCGCCAACAGACTACTAAAGAGATCATCATTACTCAAAGAAAACCCCAAAAACCAATGCATGATAGGAATAAACAGGTAACTTTCTTTGGAGTGGAAGCGGAGAGATCGCACCAGATGCCAATTCTAGATGTTATCACACCTGTGGTCACTGCAGCAGCAGGTGAATCCACTTTGTCCAAAAGGGATCTATTCCATTCAATTGCAAATGATCTAGATAAGACAGAGAACTGCAGCACGGGGACATAGCCGAGTTGGTCAGGTTGAGTGGTGATGAGTTTGCTATTTGGATGAATAAAGAAAGTCAAAAGTGTGAAAGATAAAAAACAAAAGGAGGAAGTGTGAAAAGTGAATGGGCCAAATTGAGGTGCATATGAAGACGTATGCTTTCTTCCAATTCATTAAATCGGGCTAATATGAATCAGGTGAATTGAGTTCTGCTTTTGGAAACTGGGTTAAGAAGGGGTGCACCGTTCCTGGAGGTACTGCAATACCAGGTCAATGCGTGGAGTGGACAGAGCAAGCTCTTTTTCCATCTCCCTGTTCTAAAAATCCATTTAATATATGGTCCCCAGATAGGGGACGTATCAGATATTAAACTGATAAGAACAGATACTACACTTGATCTTAGCCAAAAGGCCGAGAAGCGATAACCAGAATTGGTTTGGGCCTCGAGTGGCACCCTGGCCTATGCCGGACACATCTTAGGGAGAGAGAGCGAGAGGGAGACAAACCCACGCCTACACAAGACATTTTGTCACCCAAGCCAACCCTTGAAAAGGCTGCTTTGCAGAGCCAAAACAAGAAGAATGGTGCGTTTTGCAGCCGCCGCCCACTGCAATGAATCTGAATAACTCCTCCTTTAGGGCGCAAGCAACTCCCCTCCCCCTTGCAGTCTTTCCAATTCACGATACAAAAAGACGGACAGGACAGGTTGCCTGACTTTCCGTCACTGCTACCCTTTGCCATCCTTACCCGTAGAAAGCCCTTTCATCATCCCCAAACCCTAATCTTTTCCCTTTCCTTCCCAGCCCCCAAACCCTGCCCTCTGTACCTTTCTCACCACCCGCTTCCCTTCTCCTGTCATCCCCCTACCACCCGGGAAAAAAAGAGATTGCCCCCTCCTTCCACTAGCCCACCCTCCCACCCAAAGAACAACTTCTTCTGCGCAGCTTGTTTTCTAGGCAGCAGCGCTATTGTGATGTCATCGGGGGGCATTGTGACAAGCCGCCAGTGTTCCGTCTCTTCATGTTGTGCACAGTTCAAACGGAAAATACATCAACAGGCAGACTACAGAAAAGCTTACTATCAAAGGTTAGAGGGGGGCTTTCTCAGAGGGCTTTTTACAGTTTTTCTATTCCCAATTAGCCGTTTAAGTGTACTTATTGAAAGTAGTAATTCTTTCATGGGCCGCCCTTTCTTAGTATTTGACGTTCCTTATATTGCGGTATGAGGCTTCGCAGTAGGTTGCAAACATTCATCACCCATGACTGTCCCCAATTGAGCTCAGAAGCTCAATGTCTATCATGACCTCTCTTTTAGAATGTCCAAGAGCAAGCAAACTATTCCTCCAGGAGAGGGCGCCAACAGACTACTAAAGAGATCATCATTACTCAAAGAAAACCCCAAAAACCAATGCATGATAGGAATAAACAGGTAACTTTCTTTGGAGTGGAAGCGGAGAGATCGCACCAGATGCCAATTCTAGATGTTATCACACCTGTGGTCACTGCAGCAGCAGGTGAATCCACTTTGTCCAAAAGGGATCTATTCCATTCAATTGCAAATGATCTAGATAAGACAGAGAACTGCAGCACGGGGACATAGCCGAGTTGGTCAGGTTGAGTGGTGATGAGTTTGCTATTTGGATGAATAAAGAAAGTCAAAAGTGTGAAAGATAAAAAACAAAAGGAGGAAGTGTGAAAAGTGAATGGGCCAAATTGAGGTGCATATGAAGACGTATGCTTTCTTCCAATTCATTAAATCGGGCTAATATGAATCAGGTGAATTGAGTTCTGCTTTTGGAAACTGGGTTAAGAAGGGGTGCACCGTTCCTGGAGGTACTGCAATACCAGGTCAATGCGTGGAGTGGACAGAGCAAGCTCTTTTTCCATCTCCCTGTTCTAAAAATCCATTTAATATATGGTCCCCAGATAGGGGACGTATCAGATATTAAACTGATAAGAACAGATACTACACTTGATCTTAGCCAAAAGGCCGAGAAGCGATAACCAGAATTGGTTTGGGCCTCGAGTGGCACCCTGGCCTATGCCGGACACATCTTAGGGAGAGAGAGCGAGAGGGAGACAAACCCACGCCTACACAAGACATTTTGTCACCCAAGCCAACCCTTGAAAAGGCTGCTTTGCAGAGCCAAAACAAGAAGAATGGTGCGTTTTGCAGCCGCCGCCCACTGCAATGAATCTGAATAACTCCTCCTTTAGGGCGCAAGCAACTCCCCTCCCCCTTGCAGTCTTTCCAATTCACGATACAAAAAGACGGACAGGACAGGTTGCCTGACTTTCCGTCACTGCTACCCTTTGCCATCCTTACCCGTAGAAAGCCCTTTCATCATCCCCAAACCCTAATCTTTTCCCTTTCCTTCCCAGCCCCCAAACCCTGCCCTCTGTACCTTTCTCACCACCCGCTTCCCTTCTCCTGTCATCCCCCTACCACCCGGGAAAAAAAGAGATTGCCCCCTCCTTCCACTAGCCCACCCTCCCACCCAAAGAACAACTTCTTCTGCGCAGCTTGTTTTCTAGGCAGCAGCGCTATTGTGATGTCATCGGGGGGCATTGTGACAAGCCGCCAGTGTTCCGTCTCTTCATGTTGTGCACAGTTCAAACGGAAAATACATCAACAGGCAGACTACAGAAAAGCTTACTATCAAAGGTTAGAGGGGGGCTTTCTCAGAGGGCTTTTTACAGTTTTTCTATTCCCAATTAGCCGTTTAAGTGTACTTATTGAAAGTAGTAATTCTTTCATGGGCCGCCCTTTCTTAGTATTTGACGTTCCTTATATTGCGGTATGAGGCTTCGCAGTAGGTTGCAAACATTCATCACCCATGACTGTCCCCAATTGAGCTCAGAAGCTCAATGTCTATCATGACCTCTCTTTTAGAATGTCCAAGAGCAAGCAAACTATTCCTCCAGGAGAGGGCGCCAACAGACTACTAAAGAGATCATCATTACTCAAAGAAAACCCCAAAAACCAATGCATGATAGGAATAAACAGGTAACTTTCTTTGGAGTGGAAGCGGAGAGATCGCACCAGATGCCAATTCTAGATGTTATCACACCTGTGGTCACTGCAGCAGCAGGTGAATCCACTTTGTCCAAAAGGGATCTATTCCATTCAATTGCAAATGATCTAGATAAGACAGAGAACTGCAGCACGGGGACATAGCCGAGTTGGTCAGGTTGAGTGGTGATGAGTTTGCTATTTGGATGAATAAAGAAAGTCAAAAGTGTGAAAGATAAAAAACAAAAGGAGGAAGTGTGAAAAGTGAATGGGCCAAATTGAGGTGCATATGAAGACGTATGCTTTCTTCCAATTCATTAAATCGGGCTAATATGAATCAGGTGAATTGAGTTCTGCTTTTGGAAACTGGGTTAAGAAGGGGTGCACCGTTCCTGGAGGTACTGCAATACCAGGTCAATGCGTGGAGTGGACAGAGCAAGCTCTTTTTCCATCTCCCTGTTCTAAAAATCCATTTAATATATGGTCCCCAGATAGGGGACGTATCAGATATTAAACTGATAAGAACAGATTTTTTGATTTAACAGCATCTTTATTATCATGCACTACTCACAAAAAGGTAACAAACCGTGTACAGTGCCGCAGCCCCGTACACACAGAAATATACAATCCTTCTTACATAGCCATAGAGTACGACGCACTAAACTATACATCACGCTCCTATGCTTATCCATAACACTCAAGCTGAAAGAAAAAGTTAGACAATAAATATCGACGAACCGGCGATTGGGGGATGGGGGTAGGGGAAAAGGGGGATAGGGTGGGGAAATCACAGGCCCGAAGCTTTATTGAAAGACGCACATAACGGGAAAAGGAGGGAGGGGGCATGGAAGAGGTCTAAACCTCCTCCTCGGCGCTGTCGTCCGGACTGTCCATGATGGAATAGTCTCTGAGCAGGCTGTGGATCAGCCTGCGGCAATCCTGGATAGACATCCTCTCCCTCTTCAAGATGAGCCGGTTCCTGGCGACCCAAATAGCGTCCTTAAAGCAGTTCATAAGGCGCCAAGCCTCCTGGATGGCTCCAACGGTGTGAGTCCCAGGGAAGAGTCCATAAAGTACGGAATGGTACGATAGGCTCCCTCTGGGGACGGAGTTCCTCAGGTCATCCTCCAGGGCAACCAACAGGCGCTGTGCGAAACGGCAGTCCCAAAAGGCGTGCAGCGATGTTTCCTCCACGAAGGGGCACCTTGGGCAGTACCGGGTTTTGCACAGGTTCCGGGCATGCATGAATGACCGGACGGGCAGTCCGCCCTGTATCGCCATCCATGACAAGTCCTTGTGCCCGTTGGTCAATCCAGCCGATGACACGTTTGTCCAAACAGTCTCCAGTGTGTCGTGATGAAGTCCTGGAATGTTCTCCATTTCGTCCTTGGCTCTGATGAGTTTGTGGATAGTCTTTGGCTTCCACAAATCAGGCTTGAGTCCCTCCAGTTGGTGTTCCCTCACAAACCGAACCACGTCTCCGTAGAACCATGGCGCCGTCCAGTTGTAGGGGAAGGAGCTGTCCCACTTGTCCCAGCCTAACCGTCTCCAAAGGGGGAGCAGGAAGAAGCGAGACATGGACCCACCCGCGGAACCTCTCTTGACTCGCAGAGTTCGGCGAACGCAGTCACATACGAAGGAGGATCGCAGGAGGGTGGGGATATCGGGTACGCCCTTCCCACCCTTGCGAGGATCCTTGTACATGATGCTCCGCTTTACTCTGTCCATCTTGGATCCCCAGACAAAACGAAACACCGTCCTGGTAATGGCCCTGCACACGGTGGCAAGGGGGGGCCAGGCCTGGGCCGTGTACTGCAGCACGGGCAGTACCTCGTTACGCAGGACCAGTGCTTTGCCCTCACAGGTGAGGCGTCTGAGGCTCCACAGACCGATCCGTTGGGTGATCTTGGTCAAGCGTTCCTCCCAGGACTTGAGGGCTGCTCCTTCCTTCCCGAACCAGACTCCAAGAACCTTGATGAAATCCGGCTGGATGCTGAAAGGGAAGGGGGCGGAAGAGGCCGGCTGCCAGTCCCCGAAGAGCATGGCTTCCGACTTCCCGCAGTTGACTTTGGCTCCCGAAGCCCGTCCGAAGGTCTCACAGGTCTGGACGAGGGTGTCGACTGAGCGCCGGTCCGCGCAGAAGACGGTCACGTCGTCCATGTAGAGCGAGCACTTGACCTCGAAGCGTTCTGGTCCTGGTGCGGTGATCCCTCTGATCTCTCCATTCCGCCGGATAGCCTCTGCAAAGAGTTCTATAACACAAACAAAAAGAAGAGGTGACAGAGGACAGCCTTGTCTGACCCCTGAGAGGACCGGGAAGGGGTCAGTCTTCCAGCCGTTTACCAACACCGAGCTGTGAATATCAAAATACATTAGTTGGACATACAAGCAAAACATGTTACCCAAACCTAACCTGTGCAGAGCTTTGCCCAGGAACTCATGGGAAACACGGTCGAAGGCCTTTTCCTGATCCAACGAGATCAGGGCTGCGTGCACCCGGCGGGCTTTGATGTACTCGACCGTGTCCCGCATGAGAGCCAGGCTGTCTGCGATGCGACGTCCGGGGATGCCGCAGGTCTGATCCGGGTGGATGATCCGTCCGATAACAGTCTTCAATCTCGTTGCCATCGTCTTGGCCAGGATCTTGTAGTCGACGTTCAGAAGGGTGATGGGACGCCAATTCTTCAGGTCGCACCTCTCTCCTTTACGCTTGTACAGGATCGTGACCATTCCTTCCCTCAGAGATGGAGGCATTCTGCCCTCCACCACCATCTCCTCATACAGCCCTAACAGGTCCGGACAGATTAGGTCTCCCAGCGCTACATAGAGCTCTGCTGGGAGGCCGTCACTGCCTGGTGTCCTGCCAGAACTAAAGGATTTGGCGGCCGAGAGCAGCTCGTCCACCGTCAGAGGAACATCCATGGCCGCCGCGTCTGCAGGGTCAAGATGGTTAGTGATACCTGACAGGAACTTATCGGCGGCCTCGGGGTCAGTAGTCTTGCGGGCGTAGAGTTCGCTGTAGAAGTCGCTGACGACCTTCATCACGTTCTCTTTCCCGCGTCGCATGCTGCCACTCTCGTCTCGTAGTTCATTCATGGGCGTGTGACCGGCGTGGAGTTTCCTGAAAAAGAACGAGTTACATTTCTCACCCTTCTCCAGGTTCTCCACTTTGGAACGGAAGACAATTCGCTCGGACTCCTCCTCGAAGTGCCTTTTCAGGCTCCTCTTAGTCTCCTCCAGCTCCTCTCTCACGTCCCAGCCGCATCGAAGAAGGTCCTGCAGGGAACGCAGCTCACGCTGGAGTCTCCTGAAGTCCCTCCTCTTCAGACCCGCCTGTTGTTGACTCTTTGCCTGAAAGAAGAAACGGAACTCGAGTTTAACGTATTCCCACCAGTCAGAAACAGACTGGAAGCCCGCCTTGTAGGCCCGCCACGTGGAGTAGGCAGCTCTAAGCTCCTCCAGAATCTCACCCTTTTCCAGCAGAGAGCAGTTCAGCTTCCAGGAGCCCGGGCCAATGGGGAAGCCATGGCCCAGCACACCTTGAAAGTGAATGGCTCTGTGGTCAGAGAAGAAGCAGGGGACCATCGAGTGCCCACTCCGCCCAACCGCCCGAGAGGTAAACACAAAGTCAATCCTGGAACGCAGCGAGCCATCGGATCGGCACCATGAATAGTTCACGGATCCGTGTCCGATGGAGCCAACAACGTCCACAAGAGAGGCTTCGGTCACCATCTCAATGAGCAGTTTGGATGTGACGTCCAACTTGGCAGCCGTTCCAGAACTGCGTCCATCCTCCTCAATCGGGCAGTTGAAATCCCCGGCCATCACTACCGTCCTGGCGGTAGCGAGCTGAGGGCGCAGGGCTTGGAGGAGCTCCAGTCGATCGCTCTTCACAGGAGAAGCGTACACATTGATGAACCTGACAGGTTCTCCCGCCCAGGTGCCATCCACGAGCAGTAACCTGCCGCAGACGATTTCCTGAACAGAGTCCAATGTGAAGGCGCTTCCCCTGATCAGCACGGCGACCCCCGCGGACCTACAGTCGCCTCCGCCGGACCAGTAGGATGGGCCATGGGTCCACTCCCTGGCCAGATGGTTGAAGGACCTAGAGGAGGGAAGGGAGCATTCCTGCAGGAAAAATACATCACTAGACTGAGTGTTAAGGAACGCAAAAATTGTCTGGCGTCGGAACTTGTCTCTGATGCTCCTAACATTAATGGAAAAGGTGTTAATGTTAGCAGTCATTGGAGGAAAGAGAAAGTTAGCGCAGGCGGTGTGCCTTAGTTACCACTCCGGTCGGGCGGTTCTTCCTCTTTGGCACCTGCTGGTAAGGGTATCTCCAGCAGACCCTCTTCTTCTAGCTGATCGAGCAGGGATGGTGCCTCCGTGGCTTCCGACTCCTCCATTTCTTCTTCGGCCACAAGGGACTCCACCATCTGCTCCAACACGTCCGGTTCTGGGAGGAGGCCATCCTCCTCTTCCTGGGGTGGATTGAGAACAGATACTACACTTGATCTTAGCCAAAAGGCCGAGAAGCGATAACCAGAATTGGTTTGGGCCTCGAGTGGCACCCTGGCCTATGCCGGACACATCTTAGGGAGAGAGAGCGAGAGGGAGACAAACCCACGCCTACACAAGACATTTTGTCACCCAAGCCAACCCTTGAAAAGGCTGCTTTGCAGAGCCAAAACAAGAAGAATGGTGCGTTTTGCAGCCGCCGCCCACTGCAATGAATCTGAATAACTCCTCCTTTAGGGCGCAAGCAACTCCCCTCCCCCTTGCAGTCTTTCCAATTCACGATACAAAAAGACGGACAGGACAGGTTGCCTGACTTTCCGTCACTGCTACCCTTTGCCATCCTTACCCGTAGAAAGCCCTTTCATCATCCCCAAACCCTAATCTTTTCCCTTTCCTTCCCAGCCCCCAAACCCTGCCCTCTGTACCTTTCTCACCACCCGCTTCCCTTCTCCTGTCATCCCCCTACCACCCGGGAAAAAAAGAGATTGCCCCCTCCTTCCACTAGCCCACCCTCCCACCCAAAGAACAACTTCTTCTGCGCAGCTTGTTTTCTAGGCAGCAGCGCTATTGTGATGTCATCGGGGGGCATTGTGACAAGCCGCCAGTGTTCCGTCTCTTCATGTTGTGCACAGTTCAAACGGAAAATACATCAACAGGCAGACTACAGAAAAGCTTACTATCAAAGGTTAGAGGGGGGCTTTCTCAGAGGGCTTTTTACAGTTTTTCTATTCCCAATTAGCCGTTTAAGTGTACTTATTGAAAGTAGTAATTCTTTCATGGGCCGCCCTTTCTTAGTATTTGACGTTCCTTATATTGCGGTATGAGGCTTCGCAGTAGGTTGCAAACATTCATCACCCATGACTGTCCCCAATTGAGCTCAGAAGCTCAATGTCTATCATGACCTCTCTTTTAGAATGTCCAAGAGCAAGCAAACTATTCCTCCAGGAGAGGGCGCCAACAGACTACTAAAGAGATCATCATTACTCAAAGAAAACCCCAAAAACCAATGCATGATAGGAATAAACAGGTAACTTTCTTTGGAGTGGAAGCGGAGAGATCGCACCAGATGCCAATTCTAGATGTTATCACACCTGTGGTCACTGCAGCAGCAGGTGAATCCACTTTGTCCAAAAGGGATCTATTCCATTCAATTGCAAATGATCTAGATAAGACAGAGAACTGCAGCACGGGGACATAGCCGAGTTGGTCAGGTTGAGTGGTGATGAGTTTGCTATTTGGATGAATAAAGAAAGTCAAAAGTGTGAAAGATAAAAAACAAAAGGAGGAAGTGTGAAAAGTGAATGGGCCAAATTGAGGTGCATATGAAGACGTATGCTTTCTTCCAATTCATTAAATCGGGCTAATATGAATCAGGTGAATTGAGTTCTGCTTTTGGAAACTGGGTTAAGAAGGGGTGCACCGTTCCTGGAGGTACTGCAATACCAGGTCAATGCGTGGAGTGGACAGAGCAAGCTCTTTTTCCATCTCCCTGTTCTAAAAATCCATTTAATATATGGTCCCCAGATAGGGGACGTATCAGATATTAAACTGATAAGAACAGATTTTGATTTAATGAAGCTTTCCAAAGCACCGCAAAAAATGCATGACCGAAGTCACACCAAAAACAGTGCAAAGGCTAGGATTCGTGTGGACCCCTCCGTGAGGAGAGGGTCCCCAAAAATCAACCCCGTCCCTCCGAGCCAGAAGGCCACAGCAAGGGTCAGGGATCTTCGGTGCTCCCCCAAGCCGAAGCCTGGTTGAGCCTTGTCGTTGCTCCCAGCGTCCACCCAGGCATCTTACCCAAGTGGAGTAGAGAGCTACTAGTTGTTGGTTTCGCAGCCGAAACTGCCCGGACCGTCAACCGGTGTTGGTTTCTCAGCCCAAGGCTAACCGGACCTCCAACCGGGTGTTGGTTTCTCAGCCGAAGCTGACCCGGACCTCCAACCGGGTGTTGGTTTCTCAGCCGAAGCTGACCCGGACCTCCAACCGGGTGTTGGTTTCTCAGCCGAAGCTGACCCGGACCTCCAACCGGGTGTTGGTTTCTCAGCCAAAGCTGACCCGGACCTCCAACCGGGTGTTGGTTTCTCAGCCCAAAGCTGAACGGACCTCCGACCATGATTATAAAAATTTCCCTTCCTAGCCAGAAGGCCGGGATAGAGCAATATGCTCAGAAAGTATGAAAGGGCAAGGTACGGTGTGCTACAGAGCCCAAGGCTCGCCGGGGTCCCAAGCCAGCAAGCTCAGACTCACTCCAGGGTCGTCAATCCTGGGGCACATTGCACCATAGCCCCCACACTTACTCAGTCTAATAGCCTCGATCCTGGTAGGGCCATGGTTTCCTCTAGATGGATATACTATCCTCCCAAAGTACTAACAAGCGCAACCTTCCAGTGTGCATTGCATCATTGTACTAAGGTGGCAGGAGCCTTAAACCACCTTTTCGAACGATACTACACTTGATCTTAGCCAAAAGGCCGAGAAGCGATAACCAGAATTGGTTTGGGCCTCGAGTGGCACCCTGGCCTATGCCGGACACATCTTAGGGAGAGAGAGCGAGAGGGAGACAAACCCACGCCTACACAAGACATTTTGTCACCCAAGCCAACCCTTGAAAAGGCTGCTTTGCAGAGCCAAAACAAGAAGAATGGTGCGTTTTGCAGCCGCCGCCCACTGCAATGAATCTGAATAACTCCTCCTTTAGGGCGCAAGCAACTCCCCTCCCCCTTGCAGTCTTTCCAATTCACGATACAAAAAGACGGACAGGACAGGTTGCCTGACTTTCCGTCACTGCTACCCTTTGCCATCCTTACCCGTAGAAAGCCCTTTCATCATCCCCAAACCCTAATCTTTTCCCTTTCCTTCCCAGCCCCCAAACCCTGCCCTCTGTACCTTTCTCACCACCCGCTTCCCTTCTCCTGTCATCCCCCTACCACCCGGGAAAAAAAGAGATTGCCCCCTCCTTCCACTAGCCCACCCTCCCACCCAAAGAACAACTTCTTCTGCGCAGCTTGTTTTCTAGGCAGCAGCGCTATTGTGATGTCATCGGGGGGCATTGTGACAAGCCGCCAGTGTTCCGTCTCTTCATGTTGTGCACAGTTCAAACGGAAAATACATCAACAGGCAGACTACAGAAAAGCTTACTATCAAAGGTTAGAGGGGGGCTTTCTCAGAGGGCTTTTTACAGTTTTTCTATTCCCAATTAGCCGTTTAAGTGTACTTATTGAAAGTAGTAATTCTTTCATGGGCCGCCCTTTCTTAGTATTTGACGTTCCTTATATTGCGGTATGAGGCTTCGCAGTAGGTTGCAAACATTCATCACCCATGACTGTCCCCAATTGAGCTCAGAAGCTCAATGTCTATCATGACCTCTCTTTTAGAATGTCCAAGAGCAAGCAAACTATTCCTCCAGGAGAGGGCGCCAACAGACTACTAAAGAGATCATCATTACTCAAAGAAAACCCCAAAAACCAATGCATGATAGGAATAAACAGGTAACTTTCTTTGGAGTGGAAGCGGAGAGATCGCACCAGATGCCAATTCTAGATGTTATCACACCTGTGGTCACTGCAGCAGCAGGTGAATCCACTTTGTCCAAAAGGGATCTATTCCATTCAATTGCAAATGATCTAGATAAGACAGAGAACTGCAGCACGGGGACATAGCCGAGTTGGTCAGGTTGAGTGGTGATGAGTTTGCTATTTGGATGAATAAAGAAAGTCAAAAGTGTGAAAGATAAAAAACAAAAGGAGGAAGTGTGAAAAGTGAATGGGCCAAATTGAGGTGCATATGAAGACGTATGCTTTCTTCCAATTCATTAAATCGGGCTAATATGAATCAGGTGAATTGAGTTCTGCTTTTGGAAACTGGGTTAAGAAGGGGTGCACCGTTCCTGGAGGTACTGCAATACCAGGTCAATGCGTGGAGTGGACAGAGCAAGCTCTTTTTCCATCTCCCTGTTCTAAAAATCCATTTAATATATGGTCCCCAGATAGGGGACGTATCAGATATTAAACTGATAAGAACAGATACTACACTTGATCTTAGCCAAAAGGCCGAGAAGCGATAACCAGAATTGGTTTGGGCCTCGAGTGGCACCCTGGCCTATGCCGGACACATCTTAGGGAGAGAGAGCGAGAGGGAGACAAACCCACGCCTACACAAGACATTTTGTCACCCAAGCCAACCCTTGAAAAGGCTGCTTTGCAGAGCCAAAACAAGAAGAATGGTGCGTTTTGCAGCCGCCGCCCACTGCAATGAATCTGAATAACTCCTCCTTTAGGGCGCAAGCAACTCCCCTCCCCCTTGCAGTCTTTCCAATTCACGATACAAAAAGACGGACAGGACAGGTTGCCTGACTTTCCGTCACTGCTACCCTTTGCCATCCTTACCCGTAGAAAGCCCTTTCATCATCCCCAAACCCTAATCTTTTCCCTTTCCTTCCCAGCCCCCAAACCCTGCCCTCTGTACCTTTCTCACCACCCGCTTCCCTTCTCCTGTCATCCCCCTACCACCCGGGAAAAAAAGAGATTGCCCCCTCCTTCCACTAGCCCACCCTCCCACCCAAAGAACAACTTCTTCTGCGCAGCTTGTTTTCTAGGCAGCAGCGCTATTGTGATGTCATCGGGGGGCATTGTGACAAGCCGCCAGTGTTCCGTCTCTTCATGTTGTGCACAGTTCAAACGGAAAATACATCAACAGGCAGACTACAGAAAAGCTTACTATCAAAGGTTAGAGGGGGGCTTTCTCAGAGGGCTTTTTACAGTTTTTCTATTCCCAATTAGCCGTTTAAGTGTACTTATTGAAAGTAGTAATTCTTTCATGGGCCGCCCTTTCTTAGTATTTGACGTTCCTTATATTGCGGTATGAGGCTTCGCAGTAGGTTGCAAACATTCATCACCCATGACTGTCCCCAATTGAGCTCAGAAGCTCAATGTCTATCATGACCTCTCTTTTAGAATGTCCAAGAGCAAGCAAACTATTCCTCCAGGAGAGGGCGCCAACAGACTACTAAAGAGATCATCATTACTCAAAGAAAACCCCAAAAACCAATGCATGATAGGAATAAACAGGTAACTTTCTTTGGAGTGGAAGCGGAGAGATCGCACCAGATGCCAATTCTAGATGTTATCACACCTGTGGTCACTGCAGCAGCAGGTGAATCCACTTTGTCCAAAAGGGATCTATTCCATTCAATTGCAAATGATCTAGATAAGACAGAGAACTGCAGCACGGGGACATAGCCGAGTTGGTCAGGTTGAGTGGTGATGAGTTTGCTATTTGGATGAATAAAGAAAGTCAAAAGTGTGAAAGATAAAAAACAAAAGGAGGAAGTGTGAAAAGTGAATGGGCCAAATTGAGGTGCATATGAAGACGTATGCTTTCTTCCAATTCATTAAATCGGGCTAATATGAATCAGGTGAATTGAGTTCTGCTTTTGGAAACTGGGTTAAGAAGGGGTGCACCGTTCCTGGAGGTACTGCAATACCAGGTCAATGCGTGGAGTGGACAGAGCAAGCTCTTTTTCCATCTCCCTGTTCTAAAAATCCATTTAATATATGGTCCCCAGATAGGGGACGTATCAGATATTAAACTGATAAGAACAGATACTACACTTGATCTTAGCCAAAAGGCCGAGAAGCGATAACCAGAATTGGTTTGGGCCTCGAGTGGCACCCTGGCCTATGCCGGACACATCTTAGGGAGAGAGAGCGAGAGGGAGACAAACCCACGCCTACACAAGACATTTTGTCACCCAAGCCAACCCTTGAAAAGGCTGCTTTGCAGAGCCAAAACAAGAAGAATGGTGCGTTTTGCAGCCGCCGCCCACTGCAATGAATCTGAATAACTCCTCCTTTAGGGCGCAAGCAACTCCCCTCCCCCTTGCAGTCTTTCCAATTCACGATACAAAAAGACGGACAGGACAGGTTGCCTGACTTTCCGTCACTGCTACCCTTTGCCATCCTTACCCGTAGAAAGCCCTTTCATCATCCCCAAACCCTAATCTTTTCCCTTTCCTTCCCAGCCCCCAAACCCTGCCCTCTGTACCTTTCTCACCACCCGCTTCCCTTCTCCTGTCATCCCCCTACCACCCGGGAAAAAAAGAGATTGCCCCCTCCTTCCACTAGCCCACCCTCCCACCCAAAGAACAACTTCTTCTGCGCAGCTTGTTTTCTAGGCAGCAGCGCTATTGTGATGTCATCGGGGGGCATTGTGACAAGCCGCCAGTGTTCCGTCTCTTCATGTTGTGCACAGTTCAAACGGAAAATACATCAACAGGCAGACTACAGAAAAGCTTACTATCAAAGGTTAGAGGGGGGCTTTCTCAGAGGGCTTTTTACAGTTTTTCTATTCCCAATTAGCCGTTTAAGTGTACTTATTGAAAGTAGTAATTCTTTCATGGGCCGCCCTTTCTTAGTATTTGACGTTCCTTATATTGCGGTATGAGGCTTCGCAGTAGGTTGCAAACATTCATCACCCATGACTGTCCCCAATTGAGCTCAGAAGCTCAATGTCTATCATGACCTCTCTTTTAGAATGTCCAAGAGCAAGCAAACTATTCCTCCAGGAGAGGGCGCCAACAGACTACTAAAGAGATCATCATTACTCAAAGAAAACCCCAAAAACCAATGCATGATAGGAATAAACAGGTAACTTTCTTTGGAGTGGAAGCGGAGAGATCGCACCAGATGCCAATTCTAGATGTTATCACACCTGTGGTCACTGCAGCAGCAGGTGAATCCACTTTGTCCAAAAGGGATCTATTCCATTCAATTGCAAATGATCTAGATAAGACAGAGAACTGCAGCACGGGGACATAGCCGAGTTGGTCAGGTTGAGTGGTGATGAGTTTGCTATTTGGATGAATAAAGAAAGTCAAAAGTGTGAAAGATAAAAAACAAAAGGAGGAAGTGTGAAAAGTGAATGGGCCAAATTGAGGTGCATATGAAGACGTATGCTTTCTTCCAATTCATTAAATCGGGCTAATATGAATCAGGTGAATTGAGTTCTGCTTTTGGAAACTGGGTTAAGAAGGGGTGCACCGTTCCTGGAGGTACTGCAATACCAGGTCAATGCGTGGAGTGGACAGAGCAAGCTCTTTTTCCATCTCCCTGTTCTAAAAATCCATTTAATATATGGTCCCCAGATAGGGGACGTATCAGATATTAAACTGATAAGAACAGATTTGATTTAATGAAGCTTTCCAAAGCACCACAAAAAATGCATGACCGAAGTCACACCAAAAACAGTGCAAAGGCTAGGATTCGTGTGGACCCCACCGTGAGGAGAGGGTCCCCAAAAATCAACCCCGTCCCTCCGAGCCAGAAGGCCACAGCAAGGGTCAGGGATCTTCGGTGCTCCCCCAAGCCGAAGCCTGGTTGAGCCTTGTCGTTGCTCCCAGCGTCCACCCAGGCATCTTACCCAAGTGGAGTAGAGAGCTACTAGTTGTTGGTTTCGCAGTCGAAACTGCCCGGACCGTCAACCGGTGTTGGTTTCTCAGCCCAAGGCTAACCGGACCTCCAACCGGGTGTTGGTTTCTCAGCCGAAGCTGACCCAGACCTCCAACCGGGTGTTGGTTTCTCAGCCGAAGCTGACCCAGACCTCCAACCGGGTGTTAGTTTCTCAGCCCAAAGCTGACCAGACCTCCGACCGGGATTATAAAAATTTCCCTTCCTAGCCAGAAGGCCGGGATAGGATAATATGCTCAAAAAGTATGAAAAGGCAAGGTACGGTGTGCTACAGAGCCCAAGGCTTGCCGGGGTCCCAAGCCAGCAAGCTCAGACTCACTCCAGGGTCGTCAGTCCTGGGGCACGTTGTACCATAGCCCCCCACCCTTACTCAGTCTAATAGCCTCGATCCTGGTAGGGCCATGTTTTCCTCTAGATGAATATACTATCCACCCAGAGTACTAGCAAGCGCAACCTTCCAGTGTGCATTGTATCATTGTACTAAGGTGGCCTGGAGCTTAAACCACCTCTTCGAACAACACTACACTTGATCTTAGCCAAAAGGCCGAGAAGCGATAACCAGAATTGGTTTGGGCCTCGAGTGGCACCCTGGCCTATGCCGGACACATCTTAGGGAGAGAGAGCGAGAGGGAGACAAACCCACGCCTACACAAGACATTTTGTCACCCAAGCCAACCCTTGAAAAGGCTGCTTTGCAGAGCCAAAACAAGAAGAATGGTGCGTTTTGCAGCCGCCGCCCACTGCAATGAATCTGAATAACTCCTCCTTTAGGGCGCAAGCAACTCCCCTCCCCCTTGCAGTCTTTCCAATTCACGATACAAAAAGACGGACAGGACAGGTTGCCTGACTTTCCGTCACTGCTACCCTTTGCCATCCTTACCCGTAGAAAGCCCTTTCATCATCCCCAAACCCTAATCTTTTCCCTTTCCTTCCCAGCCCCCAAACCCTGCCCTCTGTACCTTTCTCACCACCCGCTTCCCTTCTCCTGTCATCCCCCTACCACCCGGGAAAAAAAGAGATTGCCCCCTCCTTCCACTAGCCCACCCTCCCACCCAAAGAACAACTTCTTCTGCGCAGCTTGTTTTCTAGGCAGCAGCGCTATTGTGATGTCATCGGGGGGCATTGTGACAAGCCGCCAGTGTTCCGTCTCTTCATGTTGTGCACAGTTCAAACGGAAAATACATCAACAGGCAGACTACAGAAAAGCTTACTATCAAAGGTTAGAGGGGGGCTTTCTCAGAGGGCTTTTTACAGTTTTTCTATTCCCAATTAGCCGTTTAAGTGTACTTATTGAAAGTAGTAATTCTTTCATGGGCCGCCCTTTCTTAGTATTTGACGTTCCTTATATTGCGGTATGAGGCTTCGCAGTAGGTTGCAAACATTCATCACCCATGACTGTCCCCAATTGAGCTCAGAAGCTCAATGTCTATCATGACCTCTCTTTTAGAATGTCCAAGAGCAAGCAAACTATTCCTCCAGGAGAGGGCGCCAACAGACTACTAAAGAGATCATCATTACTCAAAGAAAACCCCAAAAACCAATGCATGATAGGAATAAACAGGTAACTTTCTTTGGAGTGGAAGCGGAGAGATCGCACCAGATGCCAATTCTAGATGTTATCACACCTGTGGTCACTGCAGCAGCAGGTGAATCCACTTTGTCCAAAAGGGATCTATTCCATTCAATTGCAAATGATCTAGATAAGACAGAGAACTGCAGCACGGGGACATAGCCGAGTTGGTCAGGTTGAGTGGTGATGAGTTTGCTATTTGGATGAATAAAGAAAGTCAAAAGTGTGAAAGATAAAAAACAAAAGGAGGAAGTGTGAAAAGTGAATGGGCCAAATTGAGGTGCATATGAAGACGTATGCTTTCTTCCAATTCATTAAATCGGGCTAATATGAATCAGGTGAATTGAGTTCTGCTTTTGGAAACTGGGTTAAGAAGGGGTGCACCGTTCCTGGAGGTACTGCAATACCAGGTCAATGCGTGGAGTGGACAGAGCAAGCTCTTTTTCCATCTCCCTGTTCTAAAAATCCATTTAATATATGGTCCCCAGATAGGGGACGTATCAGATATTAAACTGATAAGAACAGATTTTTGATTTAATGAAGCTTTCCAAAGCACCACAAAAAATGCATGACCGAAGTCACACCAAAAACAGTGCAAAGGCTAGGATTCGTGTGGACCCCACCGTGAGGAGAGGGTCCCCAAAAATCAACCCCGTCCCTCCGAGCCAGAAGGCCACAGCAAGGGTCAGGGATCTTCGGTGCTCCCCCAAGCCGAAGCCTGGTTGAGCCTTGTCGTTGCTCCCAGCGTCCACCCAGGCATCTTACCCAAGTGGAGTAGAGAGCTACTAGTTGTTGGTTTCGCAGCCGAAACTGCCCGGACCGTCAACCGGTGTTGGTTTCTCAGCCCAAGGCTAACCGGACCTCCAACCGGGTGTTGGTTTCTCAGCCGAAGCTGACCCAGACCTCCAACCGGGTGTTGGTTTCTCAGCCGAAGCTGACCCAGACCTCCAACCGGGTGTTAGTTTCTCAGCCCAAAGCTGACCAGACCTCCGACCGGGATTATAAAAATTTCCCTTCCTAGCCAGAAGGCCGGGATAGGGTAATATGCTCAAAAAGTATGAAAAGGCAAGGTACGGTGTGCTACAGAGCCCAAGGCTTGCCGGGGTCCCAAGCCAGCAAGCTCAGACTCACTCCAGGGTCGTCAGTCCTGGGGCACGTTGTACCATAGCCCCCCACCCTTACTCAGTCTAATAGCCTCGATCCTGGTAGGGCCATGTTTTCCTCTAGATGAATATACTATCCACCCAGAGTACTAGCAAGCGCAACCTTCCAGTGTGCATTGTATCATTGTACTAAGGTGGCCTGGAGCTTAAACCACCTCTTCGAACAACACTACACTTGATCTTAGCCAAAAGGCCGAGAAGCGATAACCAGAATTGGTTTGGGCCTCGAGTGGCACCCTGGCCTATGCCGGACACATCTTAGGGAGAGAGAGCGAGAGGGAGACAAACCCACGCCTACACAAGACATTTTGTCACCCAAGCCAACCCTTGAAAAGGCTGCTTTGCAGAGCCAAAACAAGAAGAATGGTGCGTTTTGCAGCCGCCGCCCACTGCAATGAATCTGAATAACTCCTCCTTTAGGGCGCAAGCAACTCCCCTCCCCCTTGCAGTCTTTCCAATTCACGATACAAAAAGACGGACAGGACAGGTTGCCTGACTTTCCGTCACTGCTACCCTTTGCCATCCTTACCCGTAGAAAGCCCTTTCATCATCCCCAAACCCTAATCTTTTCCCTTTCCTTCCCAGCCCCCAAACCCTGCCCTCTGTACCTTTCTCACCACCCGCTTCCCTTCTCCTGTCATCCCCCTACCACCCGGGAAAAAAAGAGATTGCCCCCTCCTTCCACTAGCCCACCCTCCCACCCAAAGAACAACTTCTTCTGCGCAGCTTGTTTTCTAGGCAGCAGCGCTATTGTGATGTCATCGGGGGGCATTGTGACAAGCCGCCAGTGTTCCGTCTCTTCATGTTGTGCACAGTTCAAACGGAAAATACATCAACAGGCAGACTACAGAAAAGCTTACTATCAAAGGTTAGAGGGGGGCTTTCTCAGAGGGCTTTTTACAGTTTTTCTATTCCCAATTAGCCGTTTAAGTGTACTTATTGAAAGTAGTAATTCTTTCATGGGCCGCCCTTTCTTAGTATTTGACGTTCCTTATATTGCGGTATGAGGCTTCGCAGTAGGTTGCAAACATTCATCACCCATGACTGTCCCCAATTGAGCTCAGAAGCTCAATGTCTATCATGACCTCTCTTTTAGAATGTCCAAGAGCAAGCAAACTATTCCTCCAGGAGAGGGCGCCAACAGACTACTAAAGAGATCATCATTACTCAAAGAAAACCCCAAAAACCAATGCATGATAGGAATAAACAGGTAACTTTCTTTGGAGTGGAAGCGGAGAGATCGCACCAGATGCCAATTCTAGATGTTATCACACCTGTGGTCACTGCAGCAGCAGGTGAATCCACTTTGTCCAAAAGGGATCTATTCCATTCAATTGCAAATGATCTAGATAAGACAGAGAACTGCAGCACGGGGACATAGCCGAGTTGGTCAGGTTGAGTGGTGATGAGTTTGCTATTTGGATGAATAAAGAAAGTCAAAAGTGTGAAAGATAAAAAACAAAAGGAGGAAGTGTGAAAAGTGAATGGGCCAAATTGAGGTGCATATGAAGACGTATGCTTTCTTCCAATTCATTAAATCGGGCTAATATGAATCAGGTGAATTGAGTTCTGCTTTTGGAAACTGGGTTAAGAAGGGGTGCACCGTTCCTGGAGGTACTGCAATACCAGGTCAATGCGTGGAGTGGACAGAGCAAGCTCTTTTTCCATCTCCCTGTTCTAAAAATCCATTTAATATATGGTCCCCAGATAGGGGACGTATCAGATATTAAACTGATAAGAACAGATTTTGATTTAATGAAGCTTTCCAAAGCACCGCAAAAAATGCATGACCGAAGTCACACCAAAAACAGTGCAAAGGCTAGGATTCGTGTGGACCCTTCCGTGAGGAGAGGGTCCCCAAAAATCAACCCCGTCCCTCCGAGCCAGAAGGCCACAGCAAGGGTCAGGGATCTTCGGTGCTCCCCCAAGCCGAAGCCTGGTTGAGCCTTGTCGTTGCTCCCAGCGTCCACCCAGGCATCTTACCCAAGTGGAGTAGAGAGCTACTAGTTGTTGGTTTCGCAGCCGAAACTGCCCGGACCGTCAACCGGTGTTAGTTTCTCAGCCCAAGGCTAACCGGACCTCCAACCGGGTGTTGGTTTCTCAGCCGAAGCTGACCCGGACCTCCAACCGGGTGTTGGTTTCTCAGCCGAAGCTGACCCGGACCTCCAACCGGGTGTTGGTTTCTCAGCCGAAGCTGACCCGGACCTCAAACCGGGTGTTGGTTTCTCAGCCGAAGCTGACCCGGACCTCCAACCGGGTGTTGGTTTCTCAGCCCAAAGCTGAACGGACCTCCGACCATGATTATAAAAATTTCCCTTCCTAGCCAGAAGGCCGGGATAGAGCAATATGCTCAGAAAGTATGAAAGGGCAAGGTACGGTGTGCTACAGAGCCCAAGGCTCGCCGGGGTCCCAAGCCAGCAAGCTCAGACTCACTCCAGGGTCGTCAGTCCTGGGGCACATTGCACCATAGCCCCCACACTTACTCAGTCTAATAGCCTCGATCCTGGTAGGGCCATGTTTTCCTCTAGATGAATATACTATACATCCAGAGTACTAGCAAGCGCAACCTTCCAGTGTGCATTGCATCTGCCGAGCCTCACAGATACTACACTTGATCTTAGCCAAAAGGCCGAGAAGCGATAACCAGAATTGGTTTGGGCCTCGAGTGGCACCCTGGCCTATGCCGGACACATCTTAGGGAGAGAGAGCGAGAGGGAGACAAACCCACGCCTACACAAGACATTTTGTCACCCAAGCCAACCCTTGAAAAGGCTGCTTTGCAGAGCCAAAACAAGAAGAATGGTGCGTTTTGCAGCCGCCGCCCACTGCAATGAATCTGAATAACTCCTCCTTTAGGGCGCAAGCAACTCCCCTCCCCCTTGCAGTCTTTCCAATTCACGATACAAAAAGACGGACAGGACAGGTTGCCTGACTTTCCGTCACTGCTACCCTTTGCCATCCTTACCCGTAGAAAGCCCTTTCATCATCCCCAAACCCTAATCTTTTCCCTTTCCTTCCCAGCCCCCAAACCCTGCCCTCTGTACCTTTCTCACCACCCGCTTCCCTTCTCCTGTCATCCCCCTACCACCCGGGAAAAAAAGAGATTGCCCCCTCCTTCCACTAGCCCACCCTCCCACCCAAAGAACAACTTCTTCTGCGCAGCTTGTTTTCTAGGCAGCAGCGCTATTGTGATGTCATCGGGGGGCATTGTGACAAGCCGCCAGTGTTCCGTCTCTTCATGTTGTGCACAGTTCAAACGGAAAATACATCAACAGGCAGACTACAGAAAAGCTTACTATCAAAGGTTAGAGGGGGGCTTTCTCAGAGGGCTTTTTACAGTTTTTCTATTCCCAATTAGCCGTTTAAGTGTACTTATTGAAAGTAGTAATTCTTTCATGGGCCGCCCTTTCTTAGTATTTGACGTTCCTTATATTGCGGTATGAGGCTTCGCAGTAGGTTGCAAACATTCATCACCCATGACTGTCCCCAATTGAGCTCAGAAGCTCAATGTCTATCATGACCTCTCTTTTAGAATGTCCAAGAGCAAGCAAACTATTCCTCCAGGAGAGGGCGCCAACAGACTACTAAAGAGATCATCATTACTCAAAGAAAACCCCAAAAACCAATGCATGATAGGAATAAACAGGTAACTTTCTTTGGAGTGGAAGCGGAGAGATCGCACCAGATGCCAATTCTAGATGTTATCACACCTGTGGTCACTGCAGCAGCAGGTGAATCCACTTTGTCCAAAAGGGATCTATTCCATTCAATTGCAAATGATCTAGATAAGACAGAGAACTGCAGCACGGGGACATAGCCGAGTTGGTCAGGTTGAGTGGTGATGAGTTTGCTATTTGGATGAATAAAGAAAGTCAAAAGTGTGAAAGATAAAAAACAAAAGGAGGAAGTGTGAAAAGTGAATGGGCCAAATTGAGGTGCATATGAAGACGTATGCTTTCTTCCAATTCATTAAATCGGGCTAATATGAATCAGGTGAATTGAGTTCTGCTTTTGGAAACTGGGTTAAGAAGGGGTGCACCGTTCCTGGAGGTACTGCAATACCAGGTCAATGCGTGGAGTGGACAGAGCAAGCTCTTTTTCCATCTCCCTGTTCTAAAAATCCATTTAATATATGGTCCCCAGATAGGGGACGTATCAGATATTAAACTGATAAGAACAGATACTACACTTGATCTTAGCCAAAAGGCCGAGAAGCGATAACCAGAATTGGTTTGGGCCTCGAGTGGCACCCTGGCCTATGCCGGACACATCTTAGGGAGAGAGAGCGAGAGGGAGACAAACCCACGCCTACACAAGACATTTTGTCACCCAAGCCAACCCTTGAAAAGGCTGCTTTGCAGAGCCAAAACAAGAAGAATGGTGCGTTTTGCAGCCGCCGCCCACTGCAATGAATCTGAATAACTCCTCCTTTAGGGCGCAAGCAACTCCCCTCCCCCTTGCAGTCTTTCCAATTCACGATACAAAAAGACGGACAGGACAGGTTGCCTGACTTTCCGTCACTGCTACCCTTTGCCATCCTTACCCGTAGAAAGCCCTTTCATCATCCCCAAACCCTAATCTTTTCCCTTTCCTTCCCAGCCCCCAAACCCTGCCCTCTGTACCTTTCTCACCACCCGCTTCCCTTCTCCTGTCATCCCCCTACCACCCGGGAAAAAAAGAGATTGCCCCCTCCTTCCACTAGCCCACCCTCCCACCCAAAGAACAACTTCTTCTGCGCAGCTTGTTTTCTAGGCAGCAGCGCTATTGTGATGTCATCGGGGGGCATTGTGACAAGCCGCCAGTGTTCCGTCTCTTCATGTTGTGCACAGTTCAAACGGAAAATACATCAACAGGCAGACTACAGAAAAGCTTACTATCAAAGGTTAGAGGGGGGCTTTCTCAGAGGGCTTTTTACAGTTTTTCTATTCCCAATTAGCCGTTTAAGTGTACTTATTGAAAGTAGTAATTCTTTCATGGGCCGCCCTTTCTTAGTATTTGACGTTCCTTATATTGCGGTATGAGGCTTCGCAGTAGGTTGCAAACATTCATCACCCATGACTGTCCCCAATTGAGCTCAGAAGCTCAATGTCTATCATGACCTCTCTTTTAGAATGTCCAAGAGCAAGCAAACTATTCCTCCAGGAGAGGGCGCCAACAGACTACTAAAGAGATCATCATTACTCAAAGAAAACCCCAAAAACCAATGCATGATAGGAATAAACAGGTAACTTTCTTTGGAGTGGAAGCGGAGAGATCGCACCAGATGCCAATTCTAGATGTTATCACACCTGTGGTCACTGCAGCAGCAGGTGAATCCACTTTGTCCAAAAGGGATCTATTCCATTCAATTGCAAATGATCTAGATAAGACAGAGAACTGCAGCACGGGGACATAGCCGAGTTGGTCAGGTTGAGTGGTGATGAGTTTGCTATTTGGATGAATAAAGAAAGTCAAAAGTGTGAAAGATAAAAAACAAAAGGAGGAAGTGTGAAAAGTGAATGGGCCAAATTGAGGTGCATATGAAGACGTATGCTTTCTTCCAATTCATTAAATCGGGCTAATATGAATCAGGTGAATTGAGTTCTGCTTTTGGAAACTGGGTTAAGAAGGGGTGCACCGTTCCTGGAGGTACTGCAATACCAGGTCAATGCGTGGAGTGGACAGAGCAAGCTCTTTTTCCATCTCCCTGTTCTAAAAATCCATTTAATATATGGTCCCCAGATAGGGGACGTATCAGATATTAAACTGATAAGAACAGATACTACACTTGATCTTAGCCAAAAGGCCGAGAAGCGATAACCAGAATTGGTTTGGGCCTCGAGTGGCACCCTGGCCTATGCCGGACACATCTTAGGGAGAGAGAGCGAGAGGGAGACAAACCCACGCCTACACAAGACATTTTGTCACCCAAGCCAACCCTTGAAAAGGCTGCTTTGCAGAGCCAAAACAAGAAGAATGGTGCGTTTTGCAGCCGCCGCCCACTGCAATGAATCTGAATAACTCCTCCTTTAGGGCGCAAGCAACTCCCCTCCCCCTTGCAGTCTTTCCAATTCACGATACAAAAAGACGGACAGGACAGGTTGCCTGACTTTCCGTCACTGCTACCCTTTGCCATCCTTACCCGTAGAAAGCCCTTTCATCATCCCCAAACCCTAATCTTTTCCCTTTCCTTCCCAGCCCCCAAACCCTGCCCTCTGTACCTTTCTCACCACCCGCTTCCCTTCTCCTGTCATCCCCCTACCACCCGGGAAAAAAAGAGATTGCCCCCTCCTTCCACTAGCCCACCCTCCCACCCAAAGAACAACTTCTTCTGCGCAGCTTGTTTTCTAGGCAGCAGCGCTATTGTGATGTCATCGGGGGGCATTGTGACAAGCCGCCAGTGTTCCGTCTCTTCATGTTGTGCACAGTTCAAACGGAAAATACATCAACAGGCAGACTACAGAAAAGCTTACTATCAAAGGTTAGAGGGGGGCTTTCTCAGAGGGCTTTTTACAGTTTTTCTATTCCCAATTAGCCGTTTAAGTGTACTTATTGAAAGTAGTAATTCTTTCATGGGCCGCCCTTTCTTAGTATTTGACGTTCCTTATATTGCGGTATGAGGCTTCGCAGTAGGTTGCAAACATTCATCACCCATGACTGTCCCCAATTGAGCTCAGAAGCTCAATGTCTATCATGACCTCTCTTTTAGAATGTCCAAGAGCAAGCAAACTATTCCTCCAGGAGAGGGCGCCAACAGACTACTAAAGAGATCATCATTACTCAAAGAAAACCCCAAAAACCAATGCATGATAGGAATAAACAGGTAACTTTCTTTGGAGTGGAAGCGGAGAGATCGCACCAGATGCCAATTCTAGATGTTATCACACCTGTGGTCACTGCAGCAGCAGGTGAATCCACTTTGTCCAAAAGGGATCTATTCCATTCAATTGCAAATGATCTAGATAAGACAGAGAACTGCAGCACGGGGACATAGCCGAGTTGGTCAGGTTGAGTGGTGATGAGTTTGCTATTTGGATGAATAAAGAAAGTCAAAAGTGTGAAAGATAAAAAACAAAAGGAGGAAGTGTGAAAAGTGAATGGGCCAAATTGAGGTGCATATGAAGACGTATGCTTTCTTCCAATTCATTAAATCGGGCTAATATGAATCAGGTGAATTGAGTTCTGCTTTTGGAAACTGGGTTAAGAAGGGGTGCACCGTTCCTGGAGGTACTGCAATACCAGGTCAATGCGTGGAGTGGACAGAGCAAGCTCTTTTTCCATCTCCCTGTTCTAAAAATCCATTTAATATATGGTCCCCAGATAGGGGACGTATCAGATATTAAACTGATAAGAACAGATACTACACTTGATCTTAGCCAAAAGGCCGAGAAGCGATAACCAGAATTGGTTTGGGCCTCGAGTGGCACCCTGGCCTATGCCGGACACATCTTAGGGAGAGAGAGCGAGAGGGAGACAAACCCACGCCTACACAAGACATTTTGTCACCCAAGCCAACCCTTGAAAAGGCTGCTTTGCAGAGCCAAAACAAGAAGAATGGTGCGTTTTGCAGCCGCCGCCCACTGCAATGAATCTGAATAACTCCTCCTTTAGGGCGCAAGCAACTCCCCTCCCCCTTGCAGTCTTTCCAATTCACGATACAAAAAGACGGACAGGACAGGTTGCCTGACTTTCCGTCACTGCTACCCTTTGCCATCCTTACCCGTAGAAAGCCCTTTCATCATCCCCAAACCCTAATCTTTTCCCTTTCCTTCCCAGCCCCCAAACCCTGCCCTCTGTACCTTTCTCACCACCCGCTTCCCTTCTCCTGTCATCCCCCTACCACCCGGGAAAAAAAGAGATTGCCCCCTCCTTCCACTAGCCCACCCTCCCACCCAAAGAACAACTTCTTCTGCGCAGCTTGTTTTCTAGGCAGCAGCGCTATTGTGATGTCATCGGGGGGCATTGTGACAAGCCGCCAGTGTTCCGTCTCTTCATGTTGTGCACAGTTCAAACGGAAAATACATCAACAGGCAGACTACAGAAAAGCTTACTATCAAAGGTTAGAGGGGGGCTTTCTCAGAGGGCTTTTTACAGTTTTTCTATTCCCAATTAGCCGTTTAAGTGTACTTATTGAAAGTAGTAATTCTTTCATGGGCCGCCCTTTCTTAGTATTTGACGTTCCTTATATTGCGGTATGAGGCTTCGCAGTAGGTTGCAAACATTCATCACCCATGACTGTCCCCAATTGAGCTCAGAAGCTCAATGTCTATCATGACCTCTCTTTTAGAATGTCCAAGAGCAAGCAAACTATTCCTCCAGGAGAGGGCGCCAACAGACTACTAAAGAGATCATCATTACTCAAAGAAAACCCCAAAAACCAATGCATGATAGGAATAAACAGGTAACTTTCTTTGGAGTGGAAGCGGAGAGATCGCACCAGATGCCAATTCTAGATGTTATCACACCTGTGGTCACTGCAGCAGCAGGTGAATCCACTTTGTCCAAAAGGGATCTATTCCATTCAATTGCAAATGATCTAGATAAGACAGAGAACTGCAGCACGGGGACATAGCCGAGTTGGTCAGGTTGAGTGGTGATGAGTTTGCTATTTGGATGAATAAAGAAAGTCAAAAGTGTGAAAGATAAAAAACAAAAGGAGGAAGTGTGAAAAGTGAATGGGCCAAATTGAGGTGCATATGAAGACGTATGCTTTCTTCCAATTCATTAAATCGGGCTAATATGAATCAGGTGAATTGAGTTCTGCTTTTGGAAACTGGGTTAAGAAGGGGTGCACCGTTCCTGGAGGTACTGCAATACCAGGTCAATGCGTGGAGTGGACAGAGCAAGCTCTTTTTCCATCTCCCTGTTCTAAAAATCCATTTAATATATGGTCCCCAGATAGGGGACGTATCAGATATTAAACTGATAAGAACAGATACTACACTTGATCTTAGCCAAAAGGCCGAGAAGCGATAACCAGAATTGGTTTGGGCCTCGAGTGGCACCCTGGCCTATGCCGGACACATCTTAGGGAGAGAGAGCGAGAGGGAGACAAACCCACGCCTACACAAGACATTTTGTCACCCAAGCCAACCCTTGAAAAGGCTGCTTTGCAGAGCCAAAACAAGAAGAATGGTGCGTTTTGCAGCCGCCGCCCACTGCAATGAATCTGAATAACTCCTCCTTTAGGGCGCAAGCAACTCCCCTCCCCCTTGCAGTCTTTCCAATTCACGATACAAAAAGACGGACAGGACAGGTTGCCTGACTTTCCGTCACTGCTACCCTTTGCCATCCTTACCCGTAGAAAGCCCTTTCATCATCCCCAAACCCTAATCTTTTCCCTTTCCTTCCCAGCCCCCAAACCCTGCCCTCTGTACCTTTCTCACCACCCGCTTCCCTTCTCCTGTCATCCCCCTACCACCCGGGAAAAAAAGAGATTGCCCCCTCCTTCCACTAGCCCACCCTCCCACCCAAAGAACAACTTCTTCTGCGCAGCTTGTTTTCTAGGCAGCAGCGCTATTGTGATGTCATCGGGGGGCATTGTGACAAGCCGCCAGTGTTCCGTCTCTTCATGTTGTGCACAGTTCAAACGGAAAATACATCAACAGGCAGACTACAGAAAAGCTTACTATCAAAGGTTAGAGGGGGGCTTTCTCAGAGGGCTTTTTACAGTTTTTCTATTCCCAATTAGCCGTTTAAGTGTACTTATTGAAAGTAGTAATTCTTTCATGGGCCGCCCTTTCTTAGTATTTGACGTTCCTTATATTGCGGTATGAGGCTTCGCAGTAGGTTGCAAACATTCATCACCCATGACTGTCCCCAATTGAGCTCAGAAGCTCAATGTCTATCATGACCTCTCTTTTAGAATGTCCAAGAGCAAGCAAACTATTCCTCCAGGAGAGGGCGCCAACAGACTACTAAAGAGATCATCATTACTCAAAGAAAACCCCAAAAACCAATGCATGATAGGAATAAACAGGTAACTTTCTTTGGAGTGGAAGCGGAGAGATCGCACCAGATGCCAATTCTAGATGTTATCACACCTGTGGTCACTGCAGCAGCAGGTGAATCCACTTTGTCCAAAAGGGATCTATTCCATTCAATTGCAAATGATCTAGATAAGACAGAGAACTGCAGCACGGGGACATAGCCGAGTTGGTCAGGTTGAGTGGTGATGAGTTTGCTATTTGGATGAATAAAGAAAGTCAAAAGTGTGAAAGATAAAAAACAAAAGGAGGAAGTGTGAAAAGTGAATGGGCCAAATTGAGGTGCATATGAAGACGTATGCTTTCTTCCAATTCATTAAATCGGGCTAATATGAATCAGGTGAATTGAGTTCTGCTTTTGGAAACTGGGTTAAGAAGGGGTGCACCGTTCCTGGAGGTACTGCAATACCAGGTCAATGCGTGGAGTGGACAGAGCAAGCTCTTTTTCCATCTCCCTGTTCTAAAAATCCATTTAATATATGGTCCCCAGATAGGGGACGTATCAGATATTAAACTGATAAGAACAGATACTACACTTGATCTTAGCCAAAAGGCCGAGAAGCGATAACCAGAATTGGTTTGGGCCTCGAGTGGCACCCTGGCCTATGCCGGACACATCTTAGGGAGAGAGAGCGAGAGGGAGACAAACCCACGCCTACACAAGACATTTTGTCACCCAAGCCAACCCTTGAAAAGGCTGCTTTGCAGAGCCAAAACAAGAAGAATGGTGCGTTTTGCAGCCGCCGCCCACTGCAATGAATCTGAATAACTCCTCCTTTAGGGCGCAAGCAACTCCCCTCCCCCTTGCAGTCTTTCCAATTCACGATACAAAAAGACGGACAGGACAGGTTGCCTGACTTTCCGTCACTGCTACCCTTTGCCATCCTTACCCGTAGAAAGCCCTTTCATCATCCCCAAACCCTAATCTTTTCCCTTTCCTTCCCAGCCCCCAAACCCTGCCCTCTGTACCTTTCTCACCACCCGCTTCCCTTCTCCTGTCATCCCCCTACCACCCGGGAAAAAAAGAGATTGCCCCCTCCTTCCACTAGCCCACCCTCCCACCCAAAGAACAACTTCTTCTGCGCAGCTTGTTTTCTAGGCAGCAGCGCTATTGTGATGTCATCGGGGGGCATTGTGACAAGCCGCCAGTGTTCCGTCTCTTCATGTTGTGCACAGTTCAAACGGAAAATACATCAACAGGCAGACTACAGAAAAGCTTACTATCAAAGGTTAGAGGGGGGCTTTCTCAGAGGGCTTTTTACAGTTTTTCTATTCCCAATTAGCCGTTTAAGTGTACTTATTGAAAGTAGTAATTCTTTCATGGGCCGCCCTTTCTTAGTATTTGACGTTCCTTATATTGCGGTATGAGGCTTCGCAGTAGGTTGCAAACATTCATCACCCATGACTGTCCCCAATTGAGCTCAGAAGCTCAATGTCTATCATGACCTCTCTTTTAGAATGTCCAAGAGCAAGCAAACTATTCCTCCAGGAGAGGGCGCCAACAGACTACTAAAGAGATCATCATTACTCAAAGAAAACCCCAAAAACCAATGCATGATAGGAATAAACAGGTAACTTTCTTTGGAGTGGAAGCGGAGAGATCGCACCAGATGCCAATTCTAGATGTTATCACACCTGTGGTCACTGCAGCAGCAGGTGAATCCACTTTGTCCAAAAGGGATCTATTCCATTCAATTGCAAATGATCTAGATAAGACAGAGAACTGCAGCACGGGGACATAGCCGAGTTGGTCAGGTTGAGTGGTGATGAGTTTGCTATTTGGATGAATAAAGAAAGTCAAAAGTGTGAAAGATAAAAAACAAAAGGAGGAAGTGTGAAAAGTGAATGGGCCAAATTGAGGTGCATATGAAGACGTATGCTTTCTTCCAATTCATTAAATCGGGCTAATATGAATCAGGTGAATTGAGTTCTGCTTTTGGAAACTGGGTTAAGAAGGGGTGCACCGTTCCTGGAGGTACTGCAATACCAGGTCAATGCGTGGAGTGGACAGAGCAAGCTCTTTTTCCATCTCCCTGTTCTAAAAATCCATTTAATATATGGTCCCCAGATAGGGGACGTATCAGATATTAAACTGATAAGAACAGATACTACACTTGATCTTAGCCAAAAGGCCGAGAAGCGATAACCAGAATTGGTTTGGGCCTCGAGTGGCACCCTGGCCTATGCCGGACACATCTTAGGGAGAGAGAGCGAGAGGGAGACAAACCCACGCCTACACAAGACATTTTGTCACCCAAGCCAACCCTTGAAAAGGCTGCTTTGCAGAGCCAAAACAAGAAGAATGGTGCGTTTTGCAGCCGCCGCCCACTGCAATGAATCTGAATAACTCCTCCTTTAGGGCGCAAGCAACTCCCCTCCCCCTTGCAGTCTTTCCAATTCACGATACAAAAAGACGGACAGGACAGGTTGCCTGACTTTCCGTCACTGCTACCCTTTGCCATCCTTACCCGTAGAAAGCCCTTTCATCATCCCCAAACCCTAATCTTTTCCCTTTCCTTCCCAGCCCCCAAACCCTGCCCTCTGTACCTTTCTCACCACCCGCTTCCCTTCTCCTGTCATCCCCCTACCACCCGGGAAAAAAAGAGATTGCCCCCTCCTTCCACTAGCCCACCCTCCCACCCAAAGAACAACTTCTTCTGCGCAGCTTGTTTTCTAGGCAGCAGCGCTATTGTGATGTCATCGGGGGGCATTGTGACAAGCCGCCAGTGTTCCGTCTCTTCATGTTGTGCACAGTTCAAACGGAAAATACATCAACAGGCAGACTACAGAAAAGCTTACTATCAAAGGTTAGAGGGGGGCTTTCTCAGAGGGCTTTTTACAGTTTTTCTATTCCCAATTAGCCGTTTAAGTGTACTTATTGAAAGTAGTAATTCTTTCATGGGCCGCCCTTTCTTAGTATTTGACGTTCCTTATATTGCGGTATGAGGCTTCGCAGTAGGTTGCAAACATTCATCACCCATGACTGTCCCCAATTGAGCTCAGAAGCTCAATGTCTATCATGACCTCTCTTTTAGAATGTCCAAGAGCAAGCAAACTATTCCTCCAGGAGAGGGCGCCAACAGACTACTAAAGAGATCATCATTACTCAAAGAAAACCCCAAAAACCAATGCATGATAGGAATAAACAGGTAACTTTCTTTGGAGTGGAAGCGGAGAGATCGCACCAGATGCCAATTCTAGATGTTATCACACCTGTGGTCACTGCAGCAGCAGGTGAATCCACTTTGTCCAAAAGGGATCTATTCCATTCAATTGCAAATGATCTAGATAAGACAGAGAACTGCAGCACGGGGACATAGCCGAGTTGGTCAGGTTGAGTGGTGATGAGTTTGCTATTTGGATGAATAAAGAAAGTCAAAAGTGTGAAAGATAAAAAACAAAAGGAGGAAGTGTGAAAAGTGAATGGGCCAAATTGAGGTGCATATGAAGACGTATGCTTTCTTCCAATTCATTAAATCGGGCTAATATGAATCAGGTGAATTGAGTTCTGCTTTTGGAAACTGGGTTAAGAAGGGGTGCACCGTTCCTGGAGGTACTGCAATACCAGGTCAATGCGTGGAGTGGACAGAGCAAGCTCTTTTTCCATCTCCCTGTTCTAAAAATCCATTTAATATATGGTCCCCAGATAGGGGACGTATCAGATATTAAACTGATAAGAACAGATACTACACTTGATCTTAGCCAAAAGGCCGAGAAGCGATAACCAGAATTGGTTTGGGCCTCGAGTGGCACCCTGGCCTATGCCGGACACATCTTAGGGAGAGAGAGCGAGAGGGAGACAAACCCACGCCTACACAAGACATTTTGTCACCCAAGCCAACCCTTGAAAAGGCTGCTTTGCAGAGCCAAAACAAGAAGAATGGTGCGTTTTGCAGCCGCCGCCCACTGCAATGAATCTGAATAACTCCTCCTTTAGGGCGCAAGCAACTCCCCTCCCCCTTGCAGTCTTTCCAATTCACGATACAAAAAGACGGACAGGACAGGTTGCCTGACTTTCCGTCACTGCTACCCTTTGCCATCCTTACCCGTAGAAAGCCCTTTCATCATCCCCAAACCCTAATCTTTTCCCTTTCCTTCCCAGCCCCCAAACCCTGCCCTCTGTACCTTTCTCACCACCCGCTTCCCTTCTCCTGTCATCCCCCTACCACCCGGGAAAAAAAGAGATTGCCCCCTCCTTCCACTAGCCCACCCTCCCACCCAAAGAACAACTTCTTCTGCGCAGCTTGTTTTCTAGGCAGCAGCGCTATTGTGATGTCATCGGGGGGCATTGTGACAAGCCGCCAGTGTTCCGTCTCTTCATGTTGTGCACAGTTCAAACGGAAAATACATCAACAGGCAGACTACAGAAAAGCTTACTATCAAAGGTTAGAGGGGGGCTTTCTCAGAGGGCTTTTTACAGTTTTTCTATTCCCAATTAGCCGTTTAAGTGTACTTATTGAAAGTAGTAATTCTTTCATGGGCCGCCCTTTCTTAGTATTTGACGTTCCTTATATTGCGGTATGAGGCTTCGCAGTAGGTTGCAAACATTCATCACCCATGACTGTCCCCAATTGAGCTCAGAAGCTCAATGTCTATCATGACCTCTCTTTTAGAATGTCCAAGAGCAAGCAAACTATTCCTCCAGGAGAGGGCGCCAACAGACTACTAAAGAGATCATCATTACTCAAAGAAAACCCCAAAAACCAATGCATGATAGGAATAAACAGGTAACTTTCTTTGGAGTGGAAGCGGAGAGATCGCACCAGATGCCAATTCTAGATGTTATCACACCTGTGGTCACTGCAGCAGCAGGTGAATCCACTTTGTCCAAAAGGGATCTATTCCATTCAATTGCAAATGATCTAGATAAGACAGAGAACTGCAGCACGGGGACATAGCCGAGTTGGTCAGGTTGAGTGGTGATGAGTTTGCTATTTGGATGAATAAAGAAAGTCAAAAGTGTGAAAGATAAAAAACAAAAGGAGGAAGTGTGAAAAGTGAATGGGCCAAATTGAGGTGCATATGAAGACGTATGCTTTCTTCCAATTCATTAAATCGGGCTAATATGAATCAGGTGAATTGAGTTCTGCTTTTGGAAACTGGGTTAAGAAGGGGTGCACCGTTCCTGGAGGTACTGCAATACCAGGTCAATGCGTGGAGTGGACAGAGCAAGCTCTTTTTCCATCTCCCTGTTCTAAAAATCCATTTAATATATGGTCCCCAGATAGGGGACGTATCAGATATTAAACTGATAAGAACAGATTTTGATTTAATGAAGCTTTCCAAAGCACCACAAAAAATGCATGACCGAAGTCACACCAAAAACAGTGCAAAGGCTAGGATTCGTGTGGACCCCACCGTGAGGAGAGGGTCCCCAAAAATCAACCCCGTCCCTCCGAGCCAGAAGGCCACAGCAAGGGTCAGGGATCTTCGGTGCTCCCCCAAGCCGAAGCCTGGTTGAGCCTTGTCGTTGCTCCCAGCGTCCACCCAGGCATCTTACCCAAGTGGAGTAGAGAGCTACTAGTTGTTGGTTTCGCAGCCGAAACTGCCCGGACCGTCAACCGGTGTTGGTTTCTCAGCCCAAGGCTAACCGGACCTCCAACCGGGTGTTGGTTTCTCAGCCGAAGCTGACCCAGACCTCCAACCGGGTGTTGGTTTCTCAGCCGAAGCTGACCCAGACCTCCAACCGGGTGTTAGTTTCTCAGCCCAAAGCTGACCAGACCTCCGACCGGGATTATAAAAATTTCCCTTCCTAGCCAGAAGGCCGGGATAGGGTAATATGCTCAAAAAGTATGAAAAGGCAAGGTACGGTGTGCTACAGAGCCCAAGGCTTGCCGGGGTCCCAAGCCAGCAAGCTCAGACTCACTCCAGGGTCGTCAGTCCTGGGGCACGTTGTACCATAGCCCCCCACCCTTACTCAGTCTAATAGCCTCGATCCTGGTAGGGCCATGTTTTCCTCTAGATGAATATACTATCCACCCAGAGTACTAGCAAGCGCAACCTTCCAGTGTGCATTGTATCATTGTACTAAGGTGGCCTGGAGCTTAAACCACCTCTTCAAACAACACTACACTTGATCTTAGCCAAAAGGCCGAGAAGCGATAACCAGAATTGGTTTGGGCCTCGAGTGGCACCCTGGCCTATGCCGGACACATCTTAGGGAGAGAGAGCGAGAGGGAGACAAACCCACGCCTACACAAGACATTTTGTCACCCAAGCCAACCCTTGAAAAGGCTGCTTTGCAGAGCCAAAACAAGAAGAATGGTGCGTTTTGCAGCCGCCGCCCACTGCAATGAATCTGAATAACTCCTCCTTTAGGGCGCAAGCAACTCCCCTCCCCCTTGCAGTCTTTCCAATTCACGATACAAAAAGACGGACAGGACAGGTTGCCTGACTTTCCGTCACTGCTACCCTTTGCCATCCTTACCCGTAGAAAGCCCTTTCATCATCCCCAAACCCTAATCTTTTCCCTTTCCTTCCCAGCCCCCAAACCCTGCCCTCTGTACCTTTCTCACCACCCGCTTCCCTTCTCCTGTCATCCCCCTACCACCCGGGAAAAAAAGAGATTGCCCCCTCCTTCCACTAGCCCACCCTCCCACCCAAAGAACAACTTCTTCTGCGCAGCTTGTTTTCTAGGCAGCAGCGCTATTGTGATGTCATCGGGGGGCATTGTGACAAGCCGCCAGTGTTCCGTCTCTTCATGTTGTGCACAGTTCAAACGGAAAATACATCAACAGGCAGACTACAGAAAAGCTTACTATCAAAGGTTAGAGGGGGGCTTTCTCAGAGGGCTTTTTACAGTTTTTCTATTCCCAATTAGCCGTTTAAGTGTACTTATTGAAAGTAGTAATTCTTTCATGGGCCGCCCTTTCTTAGTATTTGACGTTCCTTATATTGCGGTATGAGGCTTCGCAGTAGGTTGCAAACATTCATCACCCATGACTGTCCCCAATTGAGCTCAGAAGCTCAATGTCTATCATGACCTCTCTTTTAGAATGTCCAAGAGCAAGCAAACTATTCCTCCAGGAGAGGGCGCCAACAGACTACTAAAGAGATCATCATTACTCAAAGAAAACCCCAAAAACCAATGCATGATAGGAATAAACAGGTAACTTTCTTTGGAGTGGAAGCGGAGAGATCGCACCAGATGCCAATTCTAGATGTTATCACACCTGTGGTCACTGCAGCAGCAGGTGAATCCACTTTGTCCAAAAGGGATCTATTCCATTCAATTGCAAATGATCTAGATAAGACAGAGAACTGCAGCACGGGGACATAGCCGAGTTGGTCAGGTTGAGTGGTGATGAGTTTGCTATTTGGATGAATAAAGAAAGTCAAAAGTGTGAAAGATAAAAAACAAAAGGAGGAAGTGTGAAAAGTGAATGGGCCAAATTGAGGTGCATATGAAGACGTATGCTTTCTTCCAATTCATTAAATCGGGCTAATATGAATCAGGTGAATTGAGTTCTGCTTTTGGAAACTGGGTTAAGAAGGGGTGCACCGTTCCTGGAGGTACTGCAATACCAGGTCAATGCGTGGAGTGGACAGAGCAAGCTCTTTTTCCATCTCCCTGTTCTAAAAATCCATTTAATATATGGTCCCCAGATAGGGGACGTATCAGATATTAAACTGATAAGAACAGATTTTTTTGATTTAACAGCATCTTTATTATCATGCACTACTCACAAAAAGGTAACAAACCGTGTACAGTGCCGCAGCCCCGTACACACAGAAATATACAATCCTTCTTACATAGCCATAGAGTACGACGCACTAAACTATACATCACGCTCCTATGCTTATCCATAACACTCAAGCTGAAAGAAAAAGTTAGACAATAAATAACGACGAACCGGCGATTGGAGGATGGGGGTAGGGGAAAAGGGGGATAGGGTGGGGAAATCACAGGCCCGAAGCTTTATTGAAAGACGCACATAACGGGAAAAGGAGGGAGGGGGCATGGAAGAGGTCTAAACCTCCTCCTCGGCGCTGTCGTCCGGACTGTCCATGATGGAATAGTCTCTGAGCAGGCTGTGGATCAGCCTGCGGCAATCCTGGATAGACATCCTCTCCCTCTTCAAGATGAGCCGGTTCCTGGCGACCCAAATAGCGTCCTTAAAGCAGTTCATAAGGCGCCAAGCCTCCTGGATGGCTCCAACGGTGTGAGTCCCCGGGAAGAGTCCATAAAGTACGGAATGGTACGATAGGCTCCCTCCGGGGACGGAGTTCCTCAGGTCATCCTCCAGGGCAACCAACAGGCGCTGTGCGAAACGGCAGTCCCAAAAGGCGTGCAGCGATGTTTCCTCCACGAAGGGGCACCTTGGGCAGTACCGGGTTTTGCACAGGTTCCGGGCGTGCATGAATGACCGGACGGGCAGTCCGCCCTGTATCGCCATCCATGACAAGTCCTTGTGCCCGTTGGTCAATCCAGCCGATGACACGTTTGTCCAAACAGTCTCCAGTGTGTCGTGATGAAGTCCTGGAATGTTCTCCATTTCGTCCTTGGCTCTGATGAGTTTGTGGATAGTCTTTGGCTTCCACAAATCAGGCTTGAGTCCCTCCAGTTGGTGTTCCCTCACAAACCGAACCACGTCTCCGTAGAACCATGGCGCCGTCCAGTTGTAGGGGAAGGAGCTGTCCCACTTGTCCCAGCCTAACCGTCTCCAAAGGGGGAGCAGGAAGAAGCGAGACATGGACCCACCCGCGGAACCTCTCTTGACTCGCAGAGTTCGGCGAACGCAGTCACATACGAAGGAGGATCGCAGGAGGGTGGGGATATCGGGTACGCCCTTCCCACCCTTGCGAGGATCCTTGTACATGATGCTCCGCTTTACTCTGTCCATCTTGGATCCCCAGACAAAACGAAACACCGTCCTGGTAATGGCCCTGCACACGGTGGCAAGGGGGGGCCAGGCCTGGGCCGTGTACTGCAGCACGGGCAGTACCTCGTTACGCAGGACCAGTGCTTTGCCCTCACAGGTGAGGCGTCTGAGGCTCCACAGACCGATCCGTTGGGTGATCTTGGTCAAGCGTTCCTCCCAGGACTTGAGGGCTGCTCCTTCCTTCCCGAACCAGACTCCAAGAACCTTGATGAAATCCGGCTGGATGCTGAAAGGGAAGGGGGCGGAAGAGGCCGGCTGCCAGTCCCCGAAGAGCATGGCTTCCGACTTCCCGCAGTTGACTTTGGCTCCCGAAGCCCGTCCGAAGGTCTCACAGGTCTGGACGAGGGTGTCGACTGAGCGCCGGTCCGCGCAGAAGACGGTCACGTCGTCCATGTAGAGCGAGCACTTGACCTCGAAGCGTTCTGGTCCTGGTGCGGTGATCCCTCTGATCTCTCCATTCCGCCGGATAGCCTCTGCAAAGAGTTCTATAACACAAACAAAAAGAAGAGGTGACAGAGGACAGCCTTGTCTGACCCCTGAGAGGACCGGGAAGGGGTCAGTCTTCCAGCCGTTTACCAACACCGAGCTGTGAATATCAAAATACATTAGTTGGACATACAAGCAAAACATGTTACCCAAACCTAACCTGTGCAGAGCTTTGCCCAGGAACTCATGGGAAACACGGTCGAAGGCCTTTTCCTGATCCAACGAGATCAGGGCTGCGTGCACCCGGCGGGCTTTGATGTACTCGACCGTGTCCCGCCTGAGAGCCAGGCTGTCTGCGATGCGACGTCCGGGGATGCCGCAGGTCTGATCCGGGTGGATGATCCGTCCGATAACAGTCTTCAATCTCGTTGCCATCGTCTTGGCCAGGATCTTGTAGTCGACGTTCAGAAGGGTGATGGGACGCCAATTCTTCAGGTCGCACCTCTCTCCTTTACGCTTGTACAGGATCGTGACCATTCCTTCCCTCAGAGATGGAGGCATTCTGCCCTCCACCACCATCTCCTCATACAGCCCTAACAGGTCCGGACAGATTAGGTCTCCCAGCGCTACATAGAGCTCTGCTGGGAGGCCGTCACTGCCCGGTGTCCTGCCAGAACTAAAGGATTTGGCGGCCGAGAGCAGCTCGTCCACCGTCAGAGGAACATCCATGGCCGCCGCGTCTGCAGGGTCAAGATGGTTAGTGATACCTGACAGGAACTTATCGGCGGCCTCGGGGTCAGTAGTCTTGCGGGCGTAGAGTTCGCTGTAGAAGTCGCTGACGACCTTCATCACGTTCTCTTTCCCGCGTCGCATGCTGCCACTCTCGTCTCGTAGTTCATTCATGGGCGTGTGACCGGCGTGGAGTTTCCTGAAAAAGAACGAGTTACATTTCTCACCCTTCTCCAGGTTCTCCACTTTGGAACGGAAGACAATTCGCTCGGACTCCTCCTCGAAGTGCCTTTTCAGGCTCCTCTTAGTCTCCTCCAGCTCCTCTCTCACGTCCCAGCCGCATCGAAGAAGGTCCTGCAGGGAACGCAGCTCACGCTGGAGTCTCCTGAAGTCCCTCCTCTTCAGACCCGCCTGTTGTTGACTCTTTGCCTGAAAGAAGAAACGGAACTCGAGTTTAACGTATTCCCACCAGTCAGAAACAGACTGGAAGCCCGCCTTGTAGGCCCGCCACGTGGAGTAGGCAGCTCTAAGCTCCTCCAGAATCTCACCCTTTTCCAGCAGAGAGCAGTTCAGCTTCCAGGAGCCCGGGCCAATGGGGAAGCCATGGCCCAGCACACCTTGAAAGTGAATGGCTCTGTGGTCAGAGAAGAAGCAGGGGACCATCGAGTGCCCACTCCGCCCAACCGCCCGAGAGGTAAACACAAAGTCAATCCTGGAACGCAGCGAGCCATCGGATCGGCACCATGAATAGTTCACGGATCCGTGTCCGATGGAGCCAACAACGTCCACAAGAGAGGCTTCAGTCACCATCTCAATGAGCAGTTTGGATGTGACGTCCAACTTGGCAGCCGTTCCAGAACTGCGTCCATCCTCCTCAATCGGGCAGTTGAAATCCCCGGCCATCACTACCGTCCTGGCGGTAGCGAGCTGAGGGCGCAGGGCTTGGAGGAGCTCCAGTCGATCGCTCTTCACAGGAGAAGCATACACATTGATGAACCTGACAGGTTCTCCCGCCCAGGTGCCATCCACGAGCAGTAACCTGCCGCAGACGATTTCCTGAACAGAGTCCAATGTGAAGGCGCTTCCCCTGATCAGCACGGCGACCCCCGCGGACCTACAGTCGCCCCCGCCAGACCAGTAGGATGGGCCATGGGTCCACTCCCTGGCCAGATGGTTGAAGGACCTAGAGGAGGGAAGGGAGCATTCCTGCAGGAAAAATACATCACTAGACTGAGTGTTAAGGAACGCAGAAATTGTCTGACGTCGGAACTTGTCTCTGATGCTCCTAACATTAATGGAAAAGATGTTAATGTTAGCAGTCATTGGAGGAAAGAGAAAGTTAGAGCAGGCGGTGTGCCTTAGTTACCACTCCGGTCGGGCGGTTCTTCCTCTTTGGCACCTGCTGGTAAGGGTATCTCCAGCAGACCCTCTTCTGCTAGCTGATCAAGCAGGGATGGTGCCTCAGTGGCTTCCGACTCCTCCATTTCTTCTTCGGCCACAAGGGACTCCACCATCTGCTCCAACACGTCCGGTTCTGGGAGGAGGCCATCCTCCTCTTCCTGGGGTGGGTTAAGGTCCACAATGAACAGCTTGGAAGGTTCTGCGACAGGACTATCTTCCACCTTCCTTTTCCTTTGGCCTGTACCTGAGGAGACAAGAGCTGGAAAATCCTCCTCGGTGAAAAGTGCAAGAGTGCTGAGGCCCTCTGCTCTCATGGTCTGGGGAGGGAGAGTGGGCTTTGGGGGGGGGGTGAGGAGACCAGCTGAGGAGTAGGGAAATGAGGTGGAGGTAGTGGAATCCTCAGTAGGGTTGGCCGGGGGGGGAGGGGTTTGGACAGGGGTGACAGGGGGGGGGACCAGGGAGGGGGCAGCAGTTTTCTTACCCTTCTTTTCCCTGGACTCCGTGGCTGCTGGGGCATCGGCTGGAGCCACGGTCGCCGGGTTCTTGGCCGCCTTGTCCTTGGCCTCTGTGGCCTTGGTCGTAGCTGCCTTGGTCGACGAAGCTGTGACTACCCGATACTGGGTCGCCGCGGCAACCCTTGCCCAGGATTTCTCCCGCTGTGGGCAGTCCTTGTAAAGGTGGTCCGCCTGTCCACATAGGTTGCAAGTCTTCTTCTTTGGGCAGTCCTTGGAGCTGTGTCCTGTCACCCGGCAAACCCTGCAGGCGTCCTCCTTGCAGGTCTTCATCGAATGCCCTTTCCCGCCACATTTCCTGCAGTTGTGTGGCATGTCCGGGTAGTAGATGAGACCAAAGGAGTTTCCCAGAGAGAATGTCGGGGGCAGGTGCTGGAGACCATCCTCGGATGCTGGTTCCCTGTAGAGTCGAACGGTTACTGACCACTTACCCGTCCAGAATCCGTTGCCGTTAAGGATGTGGGATGGCTCCCTCACCACTGTGCAGAGACGTCCCAGGAACGTGGAGATGTCTCTTCCTGGGGTGTGCGGGTTCCGCATGGAGACCGTGATCCTCTTCTCATCCCTCTGTATAGGACAGGATCCTAAAAAAGAATGAAAAGGGGAGTCCGGCATCGCTGCGTTCATCGCCTCCCAGTATCTCCTGCAGGCATTCACCGTGGCAAAGGTTACCAGAAAAATGCCAGTCATGAAGGTCTGGACACTCAGGGTTTCCGCCCTGGAGAAGCCCTGATCCAGAATCATCTTCTTGCAGAACACGTCGCTGGACATGTCCGGCAACCTACCATCCACCGCCTTTAGCTTCAGGGCGACCGTCTGCCGCATCCAAGGCTCCAGGGTTGGAGCCTTTTCAGGCGGCGTCCGGGCTCCCTCCGGCTGGCTGGCGTCGGAGGTAGGGGCCTCTTGGGCCGAAGAAGCCTCTGGATGAGCCTTCCTGGAGGTCCCTGGGTCCTGAGCCTTCCTGGCTGCCTTCTCTGGCTTGCTTGCCATGGCTGGTTCCTGCTTGAGTTCCCGGAGCTGGATCTTGGATTCTTCTCCGGGTGTCTTCTCCCGCTGTGTTCCTCCTCGAAGTTCCTCTGGTCTCCCCAAGTCTTCTCCGAGCCTTCGTCTTCTTGCTTCTTTCTGCCAAGCTCTTCTTCCGTCCGATCTCCCTCTTCCGGTCTCGGCTGGGCTTTGGAGCTCGTCTCCCTGATCGTATCTCGTCAAGTGTAGCTAGCTCAGTTTGTTCTGATAAGAACAGATACTACACTTGATCTTAGCCAAAAGGCCGAGAAGCGATAACCAGAATTGGTTTGGGCCTCGAGTGGCACCCTGGCCTATGCCGGACACATCTTAGGGAGAGAGAGCGAGAGGGAGACAAACCCACGCCTACACAAGACATTTTGTCACCCAAGCCAACCCTTGAAAAGGCTGCTTTGCAGAGCCAAAACAAGAAGAATGGTGCGTTTTGCAGCCGCCGCCCACTGCAATGAATCTGAATAACTCCTCCTTTAGGGCGCAAGCAACTCCCCTCCCCCTTGCAGTCTTTCCAATTCACGATACAAAAAGACGGACAGGACAGGTTGCCTGACTTTCCGTCACTGCTACCCTTTGCCATCCTTACCCGTAGAAAGCCCTTTCATCATCCCCAAACCCTAATCTTTTCCCTTTCCTTCCCAGCCCCCAAACCCTGCCCTCTGTACCTTTCTCACCACCCGCTTCCCTTCTCCTGTCATCCCCCTACCACCCGGGAAAAAAAGAGATTGCCCCCTCCTTCCACTAGCCCACCCTCCCACCCAAAGAACAACTTCTTCTGCGCAGCTTGTTTTCTAGGCAGCAGCGCTATTGTGATGTCATCGGGGGGCATTGTGACAAGCCGCCAGTGTTCCGTCTCTTCATGTTGTGCACAGTTCAAACGGAAAATACATCAACAGGCAGACTACAGAAAAGCTTACTATCAAAGGTTAGAGGGGGGCTTTCTCAGAGGGCTTTTTACAGTTTTTCTATTCCCAATTAGCCGTTTAAGTGTACTTATTGAAAGTAGTAATTCTTTCATGGGCCGCCCTTTCTTAGTATTTGACGTTCCTTATATTGCGGTATGAGGCTTCGCAGTAGGTTGCAAACATTCATCACCCATGACTGTCCCCAATTGAGCTCAGAAGCTCAATGTCTATCATGACCTCTCTTTTAGAATGTCCAAGAGCAAGCAAACTATTCCTCCAGGAGAGGGCGCCAACAGACTACTAAAGAGATCATCATTACTCAAAGAAAACCCCAAAAACCAATGCATGATAGGAATAAACAGGTAACTTTCTTTGGAGTGGAAGCGGAGAGATCGCACCAGATGCCAATTCTAGATGTTATCACACCTGTGGTCACTGCAGCAGCAGGTGAATCCACTTTGTCCAAAAGGGATCTATTCCATTCAATTGCAAATGATCTAGATAAGACAGAGAACTGCAGCACGGGGACATAGCCGAGTTGGTCAGGTTGAGTGGTGATGAGTTTGCTATTTGGATGAATAAAGAAAGTCAAAAGTGTGAAAGATAAAAAACAAAAGGAGGAAGTGTGAAAAGTGAATGGGCCAAATTGAGGTGCATATGAAGACGTATGCTTTCTTCCAATTCATTAAATCGGGCTAATATGAATCAGGTGAATTGAGTTCTGCTTTTGGAAACTGGGTTAAGAAGGGGTGCACCGTTCCTGGAGGTACTGCAATACCAGGTCAATGCGTGGAGTGGACAGAGCAAGCTCTTTTTCCATCTCCCTGTTCTAAAAATCCATTTAATATATGGTCCCCAGATAGGGGACGTATCAGATATTAAACTGATAAGAACAGATACTACACTTGATCTTAGCCAAAAGGCCGAGAAGCGATAACCAGAATTGGTTTGGGCCTCGAGTGGCACCCTGGCCTATGCCGGACACATCTTAGGGAGAGAGAGCGAGAGGGAGACAAACCCACGCCTACACAAGACATTTTGTCACCCAAGCCAACCCTTGAAAAGGCTGCTTTGCAGAGCCAAAACAAGAAGAATGGTGCGTTTTGCAGCCGCCGCCCACTGCAATGAATCTGAATAACTCCTCCTTTAGGGCGCAAGCAACTCCCCTCCCCCTTGCAGTCTTTCCAATTCACGATACAAAAAGACGGACAGGACAGGTTGCCTGACTTTCCGTCACTGCTACCCTTTGCCATCCTTACCCGTAGAAAGCCCTTTCATCATCCCCAAACCCTAATCTTTTCCCTTTCCTTCCCAGCCCCCAAACCCTGCCCTCTGTACCTTTCTCACCACCCGCTTCCCTTCTCCTGTCATCCCCCTACCACCCGGGAAAAAAAGAGATTGCCCCCTCCTTCCACTAGCCCACCCTCCCACCCAAAGAACAACTTCTTCTGCGCAGCTTGTTTTCTAGGCAGCAGCGCTATTGTGATGTCATCGGGGGGCATTGTGACAAGCCGCCAGTGTTCCGTCTCTTCATGTTGTGCACAGTTCAAACGGAAAATACATCAACAGGCAGACTACAGAAAAGCTTACTATCAAAGGTTAGAGGGGGGCTTTCTCAGAGGGCTTTTTACAGTTTTTCTATTCCCAATTAGCCGTTTAAGTGTACTTATTGAAAGTAGTAATTCTTTCATGGGCCGCCCTTTCTTAGTATTTGACGTTCCTTATATTGCGGTATGAGGCTTCGCAGTAGGTTGCAAACATTCATCACCCATGACTGTCCCCAATTGAGCTCAGAAGCTCAATGTCTATCATGACCTCTCTTTTAGAATGTCCAAGAGCAAGCAAACTATTCCTCCAGGAGAGGGCGCCAACAGACTACTAAAGAGATCATCATTACTCAAAGAAAACCCCAAAAACCAATGCATGATAGGAATAAACAGGTAACTTTCTTTGGAGTGGAAGCGGAGAGATCGCACCAGATGCCAATTCTAGATGTTATCACACCTGTGGTCACTGCAGCAGCAGGTGAATCCACTTTGTCCAAAAGGGATCTATTCCATTCAATTGCAAATGATCTAGATAAGACAGAGAACTGCAGCACGGGGACATAGCCGAGTTGGTCAGGTTGAGTGGTGATGAGTTTGCTATTTGGATGAATAAAGAAAGTCAAAAGTGTGAAAGATAAAAAACAAAAGGAGGAAGTGTGAAAAGTGAATGGGCCAAATTGAGGTGCATATGAAGACGTATGCTTTCTTCCAATTCATTAAATCGGGCTAATATGAATCAGGTGAATTGAGTTCTGCTTTTGGAAACTGGGTTAAGAAGGGGTGCACCGTTCCTGGAGGTACTGCAATACCAGGTCAATGCGTGGAGTGGACAGAGCAAGCTCTTTTTCCATCTCCCTGTTCTAAAAATCCATTTAATATATGGTCCCCAGATAGGGGACGTATCAGATATTAAACTGATAAGAACAGATTTTGATTTAATGAAGCTTTCCAAAGCACCACAAAAAATGCATGACCGAAGTCACACCAAAAACAGTGCAAAGGCTAGGATTCGTGTGGACCCCACCGTGAGGAGAGGGTCCCCAAAAATCAACCCCGTCCCTCCGAGCCAGAAGGCCACAGCAAGGGTCAGGGATCTTCGGTGCTCCCCCAAGCCGAAGCCTGGTTGAGCCTTGTCGTTGCTCCCAGCGTCCACCCAGGCATCTTACCCAAGTGGAGTAGAGAGCTACTAGTTGTTGGTTTCGCAGCCGAAACTGCCCGGACCGTCAACCGGTGTTGGTTTCTCAGCCCAAGGCTAACCGGACCTCCAACCGGGTGTTGGTTTCTCAGCCGAAGCTGACCCAGACCTCCAACCGGGTGTTGGTTTCTCAGCCGAAGCTGACCCAGACCTCCAACCGGGTGTTAGTTTCTCAGCCCAAAGCTGACCAGACCTCCGACCGGGATTATAAAAATTTCCCTTCCTAGCCAGAAGGCCGGGATAGGGTAATATGCTCAAAAAGTATGAAAAGGCAAGGTACGGTGTGCTACAGAGCCCAAGGCTTGCCGGGGTCCCAAGCCAGCAAGCTCAGACTCACTCCAGGGTCGTCAGTCCTGGGGCACGTTGTACCATAGCCCCCCACCCTTACTCAGTCTAATAGCCTCGATCCTGGTAGGGCCATGTTTTCCTCTAGATGAATATACTATCCACCCAGAGTACTAGCAAGCGCAACCTTCCAGTGTGCATTGTATCATTGTACTAAGGTGGCCTGGAGCTTAAACCACCTCTTCAAACAACACTACACTTGATCTTAGCCAAAAGGCCGAGAAGCGATAACCAGAATTGGTTTGGGCCTCGAGTGGCACCCTGGCCTATGCCGGACACATCTTAGGGAGAGAGAGCGAGAGGGAGACAAACCCACGCCTACACAAGACATTTTGTCACCCAAGCCAACCCTTGAAAAGGCTGCTTTGCAGAGCCAAAACAAGAAGAATGGTGCGTTTTGCAGCCGCCGCCCACTGCAATGAATCTGAATAACTCCTCCTTTAGGGCGCAAGCAACTCCCCTCCCCCTTGCAGTCTTTCCAATTCACGATACAAAAAGACGGACAGGACAGGTTGCCTGACTTTCCGTCACTGCTACCCTTTGCCATCCTTACCCGTAGAAAGCCCTTTCATCATCCCCAAACCCTAATCTTTTCCCTTTCCTTCCCAGCCCCCAAACCCTGCCCTCTGTACCTTTCTCACCACCCGCTTCCCTTCTCCTGTCATCCCCCTACCACCCGGGAAAAAAAGAGATTGCCCCCTCCTTCCACTAGCCCACCCTCCCACCCAAAGAACAACTTCTTCTGCGCAGCTTGTTTTCTAGGCAGCAGCGCTATTGTGATGTCATCGGGGGGCATTGTGACAAGCCGCCAGTGTTCCGTCTCTTCATGTTGTGCACAGTTCAAACGGAAAATACATCAACAGGCAGACTACAGAAAAGCTTACTATCAAAGGTTAGAGGGGGGCTTTCTCAGAGGGCTTTTTACAGTTTTTCTATTCCCAATTAGCCGTTTAAGTGTACTTATTGAAAGTAGTAATTCTTTCATGGGCCGCCCTTTCTTAGTATTTGACGTTCCTTATATTGCGGTATGAGGCTTCGCAGTAGGTTGCAAACATTCATCACCCATGACTGTCCCCAATTGAGCTCAGAAGCTCAATGTCTATCATGACCTCTCTTTTAGAATGTCCAAGAGCAAGCAAACTATTCCTCCAGGAGAGGGCGCCAACAGACTACTAAAGAGATCATCATTACTCAAAGAAAACCCCAAAAACCAATGCATGATAGGAATAAACAGGTAACTTTCTTTGGAGTGGAAGCGGAGAGATCGCACCAGATGCCAATTCTAGATGTTATCACACCTGTGGTCACTGCAGCAGCAGGTGAATCCACTTTGTCCAAAAGGGATCTATTCCATTCAATTGCAAATGATCTAGATAAGACAGAGAACTGCAGCACGGGGACATAGCCGAGTTGGTCAGGTTGAGTGGTGATGAGTTTGCTATTTGGATGAATAAAGAAAGTCAAAAGTGTGAAAGATAAAAAACAAAAGGAGGAAGTGTGAAAAGTGAATGGGCCAAATTGAGGTGCATATGAAGACGTATGCTTTCTTCCAATTCATTAAATCGGGCTAATATGAATCAGGTGAATTGAGTTCTGCTTTTGGAAACTGGGTTAAGAAGGGGTGCACCGTTCCTGGAGGTACTGCAATACCAGGTCAATGCGTGGAGTGGACAGAGCAAGCTCTTTTTCCATCTCCCTGTTCTAAAAATCCATTTAATATATGGTCCCCAGATAGGGGACGTATCAGATATTAAACTGATAAGAACAGATACTACACTTGATCTTAGCCAAAAGGCCGAGAAGCGATAACCAGAATTGGTTTGGGCCTCGAGTGGCACCCTGGCCTATGCC
>NW_027445144.1:0-101503 GCF_048569485.1 Anomaloglossus baeobatrachus | reverse complement strand
GGTCCTTTCCCTCCTTCATCATTTTCTCCCTGTGCCTATGATCAACATCTCAGTTCAGCAGAGCGCGGTAATATCACTACTGCGCGCCGCTGTGCTGAGACATGCAGAGCGCAGGACTCTGATCGGAGCAGTGGGGAATGAGGAGAGGTGAGTACTTGTTTATTTTTTTCTTTAATCAGTGAGTGCACGATTACCAGAGGTCTATGGGGGTGCATTAAACATTATGTGGGCTTCATAATACAATATGAAGGACTATGGTGGATACCTTATTCATGGACTGTGGGGTGCATTGAAAGGTAAGGTGGCTGTGTAATACAATATGAACGACTATGGGGGCTGCATTATAATATATAAAGGACTATGGGGAGTGTATTATACAGTAATGCATAGAGGACTATGTGGGAATTATAATACATGAAGGATTATGGGGGTGTATAATAATATATGGAGGACTATGGGGCGTGCATTATGTGACGCCCTGGCAAAACCAGGTAGTCACAAAAGAGTTAATCCACCTTGACACCAACACAGTCCCCACACAGATATACAGTACACCAGCCAATCAGACCCTACTCACCCCCTCCCCAGGAAAATGGGAGGGGGCGAGAGGAGCTTAGGAAGTGCAGAGAGGAGTTAAGTTTCAGTTTGTGCTGTAATCAGTGAAGAGCTGACAGGAAGGAGTTGCAGCTCCCTGGAGAAGGTGGTAGTTGGGGTTGGAGCCCTGGACTACCGGACTAGGTGGCAGTGAGGGCCACAGGCGACGGAGATCCAGTCGCAGGGAACCTGAGGCCGACCGGGACAGGGTTGTAGCCCGCCGGTGCCGAGAAAGGGGATCCGGTCCGGAGGCCGCTCAAGCGGACTAGTCCAGGCAAGAAAGAGACAGACAGAGAGTTTGGAAGGAAGGGCCCCTGGTTGTATATCTGGGTGTGGGACCCGAAGACACCCACCAAAGGTGACCGGCCATTGGCAATTTGGTTTACAATACAGACTGTGTGTGGTTACTGACTGTCCAAATCATCAGCAGCTCATGCAGCACCACGACAACCGAACTGTGAGTTTCCTGCTCCCTGAAAACCCTCACAATACTCTGGGCCCCGGGACTACACCTCCCCTACCCGTGGAGGGGATTCCACCTTGCTGCCCCGCTCCATCAGTCCCGGGCACTCACATACAAGGCAGCGGCGGTATCACCAACCTTCACCGCAACCCACGGGTGGCGTCACAGACAACTCCCCTGTAAATATTCCCTTTTCAATCGTGAGTGACAGACGGCTGCGCGAGCCCCGGATCCGGCTGCCACTCGAGCCACAGCCACCACCCGGATCCGAGTGCGGCCCGCCGGTTGTGATCTGTCTCTTGCCCGCGACACATTATACAGCAATACATGGAGGGTTATAGGGTGGGATTAAAGTATATGGCGGACTATGGGGGCTGCATTATAATATATGGAGGACTATGGGGGCTACCTTATACATGGACTATGGGGGTGCATTATAAAACATGGAAGACTGGGGGCTGCATTATAATACATGCTGGGCTATTTCGCTGCATTATAGAAAGAAAGAGAAAAAGCGATCAGGGAGCCCAATTATACAAAGAACAATCAATTTCATCAAAAATAGATTTTTATTGAGAATAAATATTGAATATTAATTATCTATCAAATACACAAGTGCTTGTTTGACAACTCTATATGCATCAACAATATACATGTAACGGAACTGTATCATGAAAAATATATATTCTAGAATGGATAAAATTATCATACATAAGTCAAAGATATATAATCCTTGAAGCTATAGAATATAAATTGAAACAAATATATATAGTAACAGAAATATCTGTAGATCAACAGGGATCACTTTTGCTGCACCAAGGTGTACTGCAACTCTAGTGCTTCAAGTAATATCAAACCCAGAATCGCTGGACATAGGAATGTAGCAGATATCGTTACAGACCACCAGGGGTCACTCTTGCTACACCACAGTCATATCTACCCTACTATTCACAATTACCCAATATTGGTTATTAAGTCAGTTAGGGATATGCCCATATAAACCCATAATGGTGAATTACCAATCAGAATTGTAAATACAGGATTGTTACTACATACATATACCCAAATAAACGGTTACTGTTAGAAAAGTGTGACACCCGACACGTGTTTCGGTTTCTTCGTCAGGGGGCGTGCCCAATCGACCGGAGAGGTTTAAATACAGCCCACCTCCAATCACCGCACATTACCATTAGTGACGCGCGCACCATCATTGCAACTCATCGACGCGAGGTCGTCCGCCGCGTCACAGATCATCTGACCCAGGGAAACATGTGACTCAAGTACAGAGGAGCCGTGGAGACACAGCGAGCTGAACAAGCGCCGATAACCTATGACAGCCGCGCGTTCAGGTGTGGGGCAAAATTAGAATTTATATCATGAATGCAAATTTAGGATTTAAATAGAGAGATTTTTGCAAACACATTATTTGTCAAGAGATACAAGTAAATCTATGTAGCCAGACAGCAATAAATAAAGAAGAGGGAATTCGTTCGTTGGATAATGATATAATACCCAAAAGCAAGACACATAGGACCATTGTACACATTGGTATCATTGTAAGATGTGATCAAGCAGCAAGTTCATTTGGATACTTAGAGAATGCTAAGCAGAACTGGGTCTGTCAATATGTGTGATGGGGGACTACTTGATTATCCCCAATACTATGTATTGTGGGAGATGTACCCTCTTATGTAATATATACAAGTTTTAATATTTATAATAACATCATTTACACATGTTCTGTCCGTTCTAACCTAATATTTATGATATGTATCCTGTATAGGGGTATTTGAACGTTAACATAGGCATAATGATTTATACTTTATTTATTGCTGTCTGGCTACATAGATTTACTTGTATCTCTTGACAAATATTGTGTTTGCAATTTCCAGGGAATAGAAGTATAATCATGGATTGATTTATTCATTCACTATCTTTCACATATATTTAGATTCTGTAATGAATAGTACACTTATTATGTGGTCAAAAATCTCTCTATTTAAATCCTAAATTTGCATTCATGATATAAATTCTAATTTTGCCCCACACCTGAACGCGCGGCTGTCATAGGTTATCGGCGCTTGTTCGGCTCGCTGTGTCTCCACGGCTCCTCTGTACTCGGGTCACGTGTTGCCCTGGGTCAGATGATCTGTGACGCGGCGGCCGACCTCGCGTCGGTGAGTTGCCATGACAGCGCATGCGTCACTAATGGTGATGTGCGGTGATTGGAGGTGGGCTGTATTTAAACCTCCTTTCCGGTCGATCAGGCATGCCCCCTGACGAAGAAACCGAAACACGTGTTGGGTGTCACACGCTTCCAACGGTAACCGTTCATTTAGGTATATATATGTATGTAGTAACAATCCTGTATTTACAATTCTGATTGGTAATTCACCATTATGGGTTTATATGGGCATATCCCTAACTGACTTAACCAATATTGGGTAATTGTGAATAGTAGGGTAGATATGACTGTGGTGTAGCAAGAGTGACCCCTGGTGGTCTGTAACGATATCTGCTACATTCCTATGTCCAGCGATTCTGGGTTTGATATTACTTGAAGCACTAGAGTTTCAGTACACCTTGGTGCAGCAAAAGTGATCCCTGTTGATCTACAGATATTTCTGTTACTATATATATTTGTTTCAATTTATATTCTATAGCTTCAAGGATTATATATCTTTGACTTATGTATGATAATTTTATCCATTCTAGAATATATATTTATATATTTTTCATGATACGGTTCCATTACATGTATATTGTTGATGCATATAGAGTTGTCCAAACAAGCACTTGTGTATTTGATAGATAATTAATATTCAATATTTATTCTCAATAAAAATCTATTTTTGATGAAATTGATTGTTCTTTGTATAATTGGGCTCCCTGATCGCTTTTTCTCTTTCTTTCTTTCTAAATGTGGTTATGCGATTTTTGCCCATATATAGTCCTTGATATTACTAGATTGATTTAATAATGTACACTATCTAGTGATATATTATGTATCTGAAATCACTGTTTAAAATCCTCTTTGTTGGCTACATTATAATATCTGGAGGACTATGGGGAGTGCATTATACAATAATACATGAAGGACTATGGGGTGCAGCATAATATATAGAGGACTATGGGGTGATTATAATACATGGAGGACTGTGGGGTGAATTATAATATATTGAGGATTATGGGGTGAATTATACAAGAAGGACTATGGGATGAATTAAAATACATAGGGGACTATGGGAGGTGCATTATAATATATGGAGGTCTATGGGGAGTGTATTATAATACATGGAGGACTATGGGGTGCATTCTAATATATAAAGGGTTACGTGAGACCCATTATACTATATGGAAGGCTATGTGGGGGCCATTATAGTATTTGGGTAGCTATGAGGGAGCCTTTGTATTTCTTTATCGTTCCTTATGGGAGACCCAAACCATGGGTGTATAGCTTCTGCCTCCGGAGGACACACAAAGTACTACACTCAAACGTGTAGCTCCTCCCTCCGGGCTATATACACCCCCTGGATGACAATCTACCCAGTTCAATGCTTTGTGTTTCAGGAGGATCACACACTTGCATTCTCTGATATTTTTTTATTTTTATTTTTAAAGATTTGGAAGAAAAGCGGGTCCAGTCTGGACTCCCGGCATGTCCCTTCACACCCCACTCTGTCGGGTGCTGTTAAGGTTGACTTTATAAGGCTGGAGCCTTCACATGCCGCGCTCCTTCACACCCTCTGTCGAGGCTCTGTTTGAAGTGGGAGCCTCCACGGTCCTCTCTGCTCGCAGAAGGCCGGTCTCCATCCGCAGCCCTGTCTGGTCCCTGCTGGAAGGAGCGTTACCCCCATTCAGGGACATGGCCCTGCGTCTCAAGAGCTAAGTATTGAGACGTTTTTTCAGGGGTCCCGGGTTCTTTTATTTGGGGGACAGTATGTGCTTTAGCGTTACTGTTAATTCCGGACGGTTCTGGGGGTTTCCCCTGAGAACCGCGCCGAAGGTGCCTGCTCGTCGGCCGCTTTTTAAAATCTAGGCCCCGGCTTCTGTTTGGGCCTAGTTTCGTTTTCGGCTTCTCTGCATGTTTTGCATACAGCGCCGCCCACCGCCCGACCAGCAGAGGGGAGGGCACTCCTCTCTGGGGAGATGTTCCCTCCCCTGTATTTCTTCCTGTATCTCTCTGCCCTCCGTTTTTTCCCGCTCTTGGGGCTTATACACGCCCCCCCTCTTCTCCCAGCGCCATTTTCTCAGCGTTCCTACACTGGAAGGCGCTGGATGCTGCAGCTGCATACTGTTAGAAGGCTGACGCTTCACAGGGGAGCGGTGGAATCCGGAGGGCACACAGAGAGCACGGGCTGGTAAGCCACAACCTCTGGTTGTGGACTTTTATTACACTCTCAGGCTTTCTACAGGAGTGTATTCTGGCTGCAGAGCTTCCACCATCAGCAGCATGTCTGTCACTAGGAGCAAGGCTGCAAACATGTACGCTATATGCACTGCGTGTAAGCTCATTCTGCCAGAGCCAAGCACTTACCCACATTGTGATGCCTGTGCTAACATGTTTGTGTCTCAGCCTGGAGCCGCCTCAGGGGTCCCTCTGGCTGCTCCGGCCCCGGTGGCTGAACCCCCGGCTTGGGTAGCTTCCTTTTCACAAGCTATTTCCCAGTCTTTTGCCGACTCCATGGGGCAGCTGTCCCGGACACTGCTGTCCATGCATCAGCCCCCTTCTCAGGGTGTCTCTGCGGCTCCGAGCTCTGCAGAGCCCTCAGAGCATGTCCTAGGACCCCGTCCCCCTAAACGGAGACGCAGGGAACCTTCTCCTTCCTCGTCCCACGGCTCTGATTCACAAGCCGAGGTGCAGGGCGAGGAGGATTCGTTTACTGTGGGCTCAGACGCTGCCTCTATGTACCCCATTGACTTGTCTGAGGGTGATGCGGATGTTAGTGACTTGATTGCGTCCATTAACTCCGTACTGAACCTCAACCCACAAGAGTCAGAGGAACAACCCTCTCTGATAGAGGTACACCAGTTTACCTCTCCTAAGAAACCTAGGAGTATGTTTTTTAACCACTCCAGCTTTCAGACCACTGTTAACAAGCCCAGGGCCTGTCCTGACAAACGTTTTCCGAAGCGTAGTTCAGATGACCGTTTTCCTTTTCCACCGGAGGTGGTTAAGGACTGGGCCCAGTCCCCAAAGGTAGACCCTCCGGTGTCCAGAATCTCAGCCCGCACAGTCGTAGCTGTGGCTGATGGCACTTCTCTTAAGGATCCCACTGACCGCCAGGTTGACCTTCTGGCCAAGTCTGTATATGAGGCGGCAGGAGCCTCGTTCTCCCCGTCTTTTGCGGCAGTGTGGGCTCTTAAGGCAGTCTCTGCCTCTCTGGCGGAGATTCATTCCCTCTCCAGGGACTCTGTTCCTGAGACGGATGCCTTAACTTCTCAAGCTTCGGCTTTTGCATCCTATGCCATGTCTGCCATCCTGGAGGCTTCTCACCGCACTGCGGTGGCCTCCGCTAACTCCCTCGCGATCCGCAGGATCTTGTGGCTTCGAGAGTGGAAAGCAGACGCTTCCTCTAAGAAGTACCTTGCGAGTCTCCCTTTTGCTGGGTCCCGGCTGTTTGGGGAACATCTGGATGATATAATTAAGGAAGCTACTGGCGGGAAGAGTACTTCCTTGCCACAAGCTAAAGCCAAGAAACCTGTCCAGGGCAGGAACCAATCGAGGTTTCGTTCCTTTCGTTCCTCTAACTGGTCGTCCTCTAAGCCCTCGGCCTCGTCCACTACCGCAGTCAAGGATCGTAAATCCAACTGGCGCGCAAAGCCGCGTCCTCAAAAGACCGGAGGAGCCGCTGCCACTAAGGCAGCCTCCTCGTGACTATCTGGCCGCGCCAGCAACGTCCTTAGTCGGTGGCAGGCTCTCCCACTTTGGCGACGTGTGGTTGCAACACGTCTCCGATCAGTGGGTGCGGGATATCATCTCCCACGGCTACAGGATAGAATTTTCTTCCAGCCCGCCAAACAGATTTTTTCTGTCCACCCCCCCCTGCTCCAAAGCCGCCGCCTTCTCTCAGGCCGTGGCATCCCTGCAGGCCAACGGTGTAATTGTTCCGGTTCCCGCCCGGGAACGGTTCAGCGGTTTCTACTCAAACCTCTTTCTAGTCCCCAAAAAGGACGGTTCCTTCCGGCCCATCCTGGATCTCAAGCTTCTCAACAAGCATGTTCAGGTGCGGCACTTTCGCATGGAATCTCTGAGATCGGTCATTGCCTCAATGACCCAAGGAGATTTTCTGGCATCCATCGACATCAGAGATGCCTATCTGCATGTGCCTATTGCGGTTTCACACCAGCGTTGGCTACGCTTTGCGATCGGAGAGGAACATTTCCAATTCGTGGCTCTCCCCTTCGGCTTAGCCACGGCCCCTCGAGTATTCACCAAGGTCATGGCAGCAGTGGTTGCGGTCCTGCACCTCCAGGGGTTGGCAGTGATTCCTTACCTGGACGACCTTCTAGTCAAGGCCTCATCCAGTGCAGACTGCCAGCGGAGTGTCTCTCTCACTCTCGCCACGCTAGTTCAGTTCGGGTGGCTTGTCAACCTGCCCAAGTCCACTCTGACCCCGACCCAGGTGCTTTTGTACCTAGGGATGCAATTCGAGACTCTGCCGGCACTTGTCAAGTTGCCCTTAGTCAAACAGCAGTCCCTTCGTCTGGCGGTGCGCTCTCTGCTGAGGCACCGCCGTCATTCCATCAGACACCTCATGCAGGTGCTGGGTCAGATGGTGGCGTCCATGGAAGCGGTTCCCTTTGCTCAGTTCCATCTGCGTCCCCTGCAGCTGGACATTCTCCGCTGTTGGGACAAGCGGATCTCTTCCTTGCACAGGCAGGTGGCTCTGTCGTCACAGACCAGGAGCTCCCTTCAGTGGTGGCTTCGGCCCCTCTCTCTGTCTCAGGGACGCTCCTTCCTGACTCCGTCCTGGGTGATCCTCACCACGGATGCCAGCCTCTCCGGTTGGGGAGCAGTATTTCTCCATCACCGAGCACAGGGCACTTGGACTCCGTCCGAATCAGCCCTCTCGATCAATGTGCTGGAGATCAGAGCTGTGTTTCTAGCTCTCCTAGCCTTTCACCACCTGTTGGCGGGCAAGCACATTCGAGTTCAGTCGGACAACGCGACAGCGGTTGCCTACATCAATCACCAGGGCGGGACTCACAGCCGTCTGGCGATGTTGGAGGTTCAACGAATCCTCCAGTGGACGGAGGACTCCAAGTCCACCATGTCTGCAGTCCACATCCCAGGCGTGGAAAACTGGGAGGCCGATTACCTCAGCCGTCAAACCGTGGACAGCGGCGAGTGGGCCCTGCATCCGTCAGTGTTCAGATCAATCTGCCGCAAGTGGGGCACTCCGTAAGTGGACCTAATGGCATCCCGGCACAACAACAAGGTTCCGGTTTACGTGGCTCGCTCCCACGATCCTCAGGCCTTCGCAGCAGACGCACTGGTTCAAGATTGGTCTCAGTTCCGTCTGGCCTATGTGTTTCCCCCTCTAGCGCTCTTGCCCAGGGTTCTGCGCAAGATCAGAATGGAGGGCCGGCGAGTCATACTCATTGCTCCGGACTGGCCCAGGCGAGCCTGGTACCCAGACCTGCTCCGTCTGTCCGTAGAGGTGCCGTGGCATCTCCCGGACCGCCCAGACCTTCTCTCTCAAGGTCCGTTCTTCCGCCAGAATTCTGCGGCTCTCAGATTGACGGCGTGGCTCTTGAGTCCTGGATCCTGACGGCGTCAGGCATTCCCTCTGAGGTCATCTCCACCATGACTCAGGCTCGGAAGTCTTCCTCGGCCAAGATTTACCACAGGACTTGGAGGATTTTCCTGTCCTGGTGTCGCTCTTCCGACCATGCTCCTTGGCCGTTCTCCTTGCCGACCATCCTGTCTTTTCTACAGTCCGGTCTACAGCTAGGACTGTCCCTCAATTCCCTCAAGGGACAGGTGTCGGCTCTGTCGGTATTGTTCCAGCGGCGTATCGCCCGACTGGCTCAGGTGCGCACCTTCATGCAGGGCGCATCTCACATCATTCCTCCTTACCGGCGGCCCTTGGATCCCTGGGACCTTAATCTGGTCCTCACGGCCTTACAGAAACCCCCCTTTGAGCCTCTCAGGGAGGTTCCCTTGTTTCGACTTTCACAGAAAGTTGTTTTTCTAGTAGCCATAACTTCTCTCAGGAGAGTTTCTGATTTGGCTGCGCTCTCTTCGGAATCCCCCTTTTTGGTGTTTCACCAAGACAAGGTGGTTCTTCGTCCGTCTCCGGACTTTCTCCCTAAGGTGGTGTCTCCTTTCCACCTTAACCAGGACATTTCATTGCCTTCTCTTTGTCTGGCCCCTGTGCATCGCTTTGAAAAGGCGTTGCATACCTTGGATTTGGTGCGGGCGCTCCGAATCTATGTGTCACGCACCGCCGTTTTTAGGCGGTGCACCTCACTTTTTGTGCTAACCACTGGTCAGCGCAAAGGTCTCGCTGCTTCTAAACCGACCCTAGCTCGTTGGATCAGGTCGGCTATCACCGATGCCTACCAGTGTTCTCAGGTGCCTCTCCCGCCAGGGATTAAGGCGCACTCGACCAGAGCTGGCGGTGCCTCCTGGGCTTTCAGGCACCAGGCTACGGCTCAGCAGGTTTGTCAGGCTGCCACGTGGTCCAGTCTGCACACTTTTTCGAAGCACTACCAGGTGCATGCTCATGCTTCGGCAGATGCGAGCTTGGGCAGACGCATTCTTCAGGCGGCTGTCGCCCATTTGTGAAGTTAGGTTTTGCCTACTTCTCAGTTTGGTTTATTCCCACCCATGGACTGCTTTGGAACGTCCCATGGTTTGGGTCTCCCATAAGGAACGATAAAGAAAAAGAGAATTTTGTTTACTTACCGTAAATTCTTTTTCTTATAGTTCCGACATGGGAGACCCAGCACCCTCCCTGTTGCCTGTTGGCAGTTTTTTTGTTCCGTGTGTTTCACCGGCTGTTGTTAGTAGTCAGAGTTACGGTTATTCCGAGTTTTACTCTATCTCTACTTATGGGTGGATGTCCTCCTTCAGCTTTTGCACTGAACTGGGTAGATTGTCATCCAGGGGGTGTATATAGCCCGGAGGGAGGAGCTACACGTTTGAGTGTAGTACTTTGTGTGTCCTCCGGAGGCAGAAGCTATACACCCATGGTTTGGGTCTCCCATGTCGGAACTATAAGAAAAAGAATTTACGGTAAGTAAACAAAATTCTCTTTTTTATGGAGGGCCATTGCACTTTATGCAAGCAAGTGTGAAAATTTGTGTTGTGTCCATCATACTGTGCGGAGGGCTGTGTGGGGGTCATTATACTATTTGGAGGCTTTAAAAATAACCAAAATTGCCAAAACACAAGGGAACATATACAAGTATATCAATTTATCTCAACCATGGAAAAGTAGAAGGGAAGATAGCCCAGGCTACCTGCACAAAAACAATTGAAATAACCAAAATACAAAGCAAATAGCCAATTAAAATAACAAATTTTATTAGAGTTAATTAAAAGGTTTAAAAAAAGGTAAATAACAAGTGACTGAAGAATACCAGCAAGGAACAGAAGGAGGAAAAAATCAATGAAAGATGTGGCTGTACACAATATGTATAGCTCTACTCCATACCACCAGAGATTAATTAGAAGTATTTAGATATACAGCACAAGTGTGCATAAGAAAGCTCTGATGGAATTAGAGCAGGGCAAAACAATAAAGTACAAATCACAAAGAAATAAAGTACTGTTTAAAGGTGTAGGAAACCAAATCTATTAATAGATTACCCAGTGGCATCTCCTCCTGCTGGTGCTGGCGTCCGTCCCTACACGTGTTTCAGCATGAAAGCCTTCGTCAGGAGGGTTAGAAGGGGCCATTATACTGTATGAAGGCCCATTATAATGCATGGACACCTGCGTGGGGATCACACTGTGTTGGGGGTATTCATTCATTGCCGTGGTAGTTGTAGGGGGGTACTTTGAGGAGGAATTCACTGTGGGGATCATACAGTGTTTGTGAGGCAATTTTGTTGGCATCATACTTTATGGCTGCAATGAAAAGGGAACCAGGAGGCTTCAATAGGACTGCAATTACTTTGAAAGGGCTAAAAGGTTGTAAGATATGTTCCTATGTGACCAAGCCAAATATTATTATAATTAATAATAACAATAATAATAATAATAATAATAATAATAATAGTGTTTTTTTGGGGGGGGAGTGGCAATTAGAAATTCTGCTATGGGGCCCCATGATTTCTATGTACGCCCCTGCTTTGCACTGTCCCTCACAGGCAGTTTTTGACCACATATGGAGTACTGTAGTTAGGAGAATTTGTTCAACAAATTGGTGCTTTATCTCCTCTTCCCTAGTGAAAGGGATTAAAGCAACATTTTTGAGCTTTAAAAATGTACATTTTTCATTTTCACAGCTCAACGTTATACAATTCTGTGAAGCACCTGGGGTTTCCAGGTGCTCACCACACATCTAGGTAAACTCTGTAAAGTCTAGTTTCCAAAATGGGATCACTTGTGGGGGATGTCCACTATTTGGCCACATCAGTGGTTCTCCAAACGTGAAAAAGTCAAATGGCGCTCCTTCCCTTCCAAGCCCTGCCATGTGCTCAAACAGTAGATTTCCACCACACATGGGGTATTAATGTACTGAGGAGAGATTGCACAATAAATTGTACAGTGGAATTTCTCCTGCTACCCTTGTGAAAATGCAAAATTTGGGGCTAAAGTAACATTTTTGTGCGGAAAAAGTAATATTTTCATTTTTTCCTTCCACATTTTTTCGTTTAGTTAGTGAAGGACCTAAAGCATTAATAAATGTCTTTGACTCCCAGCCCCTTGCTTGACTTTAGGCAAGATACATTTGTCTTTGTCCTCGTCACATGGTTGCTACCAGACACGGTTGAAGCCGTCTAAACCAAATAGGGTTATCTTGGTCTCATTAGAATATGGCTTCAATAATCCATGTCCTTAGTTAGATGCATTAATCTAACCTATTTTCTAATATGCAGTATATCACAAGAGTGAACATATCCCTTATATTTTGTCACAAGTGACAAACAACCCCTGTGGTGTTCGGCTGTAGAAGGTCGCTGCGTTTGGCTGCACAAACTGCTCCTTGATATTCCTTTCCTTCTTCTGTGGAGTGAATGAAGTTCTATGTATTTTCTCTGTTAGGGTTAACTTTTTCCCTTTTAGGACCCTGCGGATATCTTTACCTTTCAGCTGCTAATTATTATGCTCTCCCTGTTTCTTTATGTACCCACATTACCCCTTGGATTGTTACTGGTGATAAAGTTTATTTCTATATGGTCCAGATTGTAAGCAGTCTGCTTGTAATCTCCTGGAAACATTTTGCTTTTTATTGCTGTCGCTCTCCCAAAGTCATCTTGCAGATAAGTTGTTCATTTGAACTGCCCTTTTTGTTTTCCCTATGTCTTATTTAGGACTTAGTGGGGTTGACTAGTGCTCATCCTGTCCGATCATTACCTAGGGCCCAGTTCAGGGTCAGCGAGGGTCTAGGTTCCGCACCTATTCGCCGAGCAGGATACCTATCTAGTGATGTCAGGGGAGCCAGGGGCCAGCACAAGGTTTTATAAGGAGTCACCCTCTCTCCTAGACATGGGTCCCACCTTTCCTGCCCTCCTTATTTGCCATTTGCTCGGTATTTCCCCATACCCATCCCTAGCATGACACATTTTTGAAAATATTCTCTTTGCAAAACTACCCTCCGTTTCCAAAATTCAGTTTAAGTGTGGAGGAAACAAAACAAAAGAGCAAAAAAAGAAAAATTGCCTGGTCCTTAAGGGGTTGGGGAGAAAAGCAGTCAAAGTTTAAAAAATTATTTTTCTAAATTTTCAGAAAATAAAAGAAAAAAATATCAACCTAAAATTAAGCTAACATAAAGTATAATGTGTCATGAAAAAATAGTCTCAGAATCAGCAGGATATTTAGGAGCGTTCCAAAGTTATTACCACAAAGTGACACTGGTAACATTTGAATAAATGGGGCTTAATCATTAAGCTCAAAATTGGCTCTGTCATTAAAGGGTTAAACAAACAGGACAATTGGGCAATACACAAATTAACATGACATCTGAGTGCCGTCCCATTTTTATCCTCACACATCCAAAGACTTCTGTTTGGTAAGTTTAATTCCTGACTAGGATCATATATGAATTTGTCCCCATGTTTTGGGCAGACATGAACACCCCATAAAATATAATGGTTACGGCTTCTATCTGTGAAAAGCTCGGTTATAGAACTCATACCGGATACACATCTGAATGGGGCGGCATGTTCCATGTACAGGTTGGCTTTATCATTGCTTTAAAGAGCTCTGAACTTGAATCCTAAATACTCTGTATTGTTTTTCTTCAACAGAAACGCCCTGCTCCATATTTTCTTCAGAGCCAAGTGCAAAGGTAAGTCTCATTGAATTCTCTTAAAGATGTTGTGCATTTGTCACCCAGGGAAGGGGGTAGTCGCTCCCGGGCAGCATACACAGTTAGGGATGTCACTTTGGTGGCCGTTGCCCACTTCCGTGCGCTTCCGTGCCCTGGGTCCCTTTTGTAAGGGGAGTATTTACAGGGGAGATAAGAGTTAATGTTCATGTGACGCCACCTGCGGTGATGCGGGAAAAGGGAATGGATGCCGCCGCTGCTGTTTGTGAGGGACTGGGATTGGGGTTGGTGGAATTGGCAGCTAGTATGTTAATCCCTTCGCGGGTAGGGATAACCCCAGTGTCCCTTTTGGTGCTGGATGAGGCTGAATCGCGCTGGAAGAAAGGGATGGCACAGTACTGGTAAACCAACTTTCCTCTACTCACAAATACATCCGGGAGACGGCTGCTTTCGGTCCCCTATTTCCCAATGCTGGTGCAGTATCCAGGGCTCTCTCGCTCTTGTGGCACTGTGGTTTAAGGTTGGGACCCCGTGGCCTGAAGCGTCTGTGGGTCCCTGAACTGACCTTGGCAGTTTCTGGTCCAAATGGCGGCAGTGTGAACCCTCTCGGGATGGCGTGGAGCTACTTTCCCTGGCTCAGTCGTTGCTGCTGGTACCTCGGAGTTTTGTGTGTTAGCCAGGTCCTTGAAGGTTTCCTGCTCTGCAGCTTTTTAGCAGGTTGTTTGCAGCTGTCACCTACTCTAGGGCCCTGTGCCCTGTCTGTACCCTGGTTCCAGAGACATGCGTCCTGTGCCTTCCCTGGAACCTCCCTCTCTGTGCCCCAGGTCACTGGGTACCCGATCCAGCTAGAGGCACACCTGACCCTTCACATTTCCTGGGTCTGTCTACACTGTTCGAGCACTTGCTTATCTTGTACGTCAGACACTCACCGCCCCCCCCCCCCCCACACTGGGCTTGACTGGGATCGCTCCACCCCTTTCAGGGCCATCCCCTAGGTCCCCCTCCCGGGGCAACCTACCCAGTGGGACGTAGGAAAGCTGGGATTTAAAGGTGTTGGTGTTTTCAGCATTGATACTCATGGGAACCAGGGGGGGTAGGCACTGCATCCTAGGAGAGGGTACTGTATTCTTCATTATAAAATAATATCAGCGACTGCTAATAGTCGCACCCCTTCAAGTAAGAGCACAGCAGATCAATGGTGGCCGCTGATTGATAATGTCCTGCGAGCCCCTGGAGATATGGTGCCGGGACGGAGGATGAGTATACAATGCGTATATTTTACAGGGGAATATAGTATTTTAAAAGGGATTGTGTAATTGATGGACAACCCCTTCAATGTTGTAATAACCGAGCTCTACAAATGCTGAGATATACGTAATGTTAAGTATTTATTTCATTACTGCTGCCTTTCTATATCCATTTGAGCTCTTCCAATGAGAGGGTGACCTTCTACACCAGAGGTGTCAAACCCAGCTAGGTGTATGGGGCACACATAGAAAAAAAAATTGAGAGGGGCCACGCTCCTTGCAGGACAAAGTGTCATTTTTAATAATTCCATAGTTGTTTCTATACACGTTTGGATCACTTTTTTGAACATTTTTTGCTTGTTCATTATAACAAACCTGCACTTTTTTGTTTAGTTATATATATATATATATATATATATATATATATATAATTGCCTTATTCTGTCTGTCTGTCTGTCTATCTGTCTGTCTGTCTGTCTGTCATGCTCCAAAATTGTGTCCTTACGGTGACACAAAGCTGATTGGCCGCTGGGCTCGCAATGGCCCCGCCCCCCCACGGATTGGCCGCTCGCCTCGGCTCCTCCCCCCCGCACGGATTGGCCGCTCGCCTCGGGTCCGCCCCCCCCGCACGGATTGGCCTCCACTCACTCTGACTCACACGCACACTCACACTCAGACTCACATGCACACTCACACTCAGACTCACACTCAGACTCATCTATATATATAATTGCCTTATTCTGTCTGTCTGTCTGTCTATCTGTCTGTCTGTCTGTCTGTCATGCTCCAAAATTGTGTCCTTACGGTGACACAAAGCTGATTGGCCGCTGGGCTCGCAATGGCCCCGCCCCCCCACGGATTGGCCGCTCGCCTCGGCTCCTCCCCCCCGCACGGATTGGCCGCTCGCCTCGGGTCCGCCCCCCCCGCACGGATTGGCCTCCACTCACTCTGACTCACACGCACACTCACACTCAGACTCACATGCACACTCACACTCAGACTCACACTCAGACTCATCTATATATATAATTGCCTTATTCTGTCTGTCTGTCTGTCTATCTGTCTGTCTGTCTGTCTGTCATGCTCCAAAATTGTGTCCTTACGGTGACACAAAGCTGATTGGCCGCTGGGCTCGCAATGGCCCCGCCCCCCCACGGATTGGCCGCTCGCCTCGGCTCCTCCCCCCCGCACGGATTGGCCGCTCGCCTCGGGTCCGCCCCCCCCGCACGGATTGGCCTCCACTCACTCTGACTCACACGCACACTCACACTCAGACTCACATGCACACTCACACTCAGACTCACACTCAGACTCACATGCACACTCACAATCAGACTCACACGCACACTCACACTCACACGCACACTCACATGCACACTCACATGCACACTCACACGCACACTCACACAGACTCACACGCACACTCACAGACTCACACGCACACTCAGACTCACACTCACACACACTCAGACTCAGACTCACACTCACACTCAGACTCACACTCAGACTCACACTCAGACTCACACACACTCACACTCAGACTCACACTCACATGCACACTCACACTCAGACTCACACTCAGACTGACACGCACACTCAGACTCACACTCAGACTCACACTCAGACTCACACGCACACTCAGACTCACACTCAGACTCACACTCAGACTCACACTCAGACTCACACTCAGACTCACATGCACACTCACACTCAGACTCACACGCAGACTCAGACTCAGACTCACACTCAGACTCACACACACTCACACTGACACTCAGACTCACACGCACACTCACTCACACTCACTCACACTCAGACTCAGACTCACACTCAGACTCACACGCAGACTCAGACTCAGACTCACACTCAGACTCACACACACTCACACTCACACTCAGACTCACACTCACACTCACATGCACACTCACACTCAGACTCACACTCAGACTCACACTCAGACTCACACGCACACTCACTCACTCACACTCACACTCAGACTCACACTCAGACTCACACTCACATGCACACTCACACTCAGACTCACACTCACACTCACTCACATGCACACTCACACTCAGACTCACACTCACATGCACACTCACACTCAGACTCACCCTCAGACTCACACTCACATGCACACTCAGACTCACACTCACACTCACATGCACACTCACACTCAGACTCACACTCACATGCACACTCACACTCAGACTCACACTCACATGCACACACACTCAGACTCACACTCACATGCACACTCACACTCAGACTCACACTCACATGCACACTCACACTCAGACTCACACTCAGACTCACACTCACATGCACACTCACACTCAGACTCACACTCACATGCACACTCACACTCAGACTCACACTCACATGCACACTCACACTCAGACTCACACTCACATGCACACTCACACTCAGACTCACACTCACATGCACACTCACACGCACACTCACACAGACTCACACGCACACTCACAGACTCACACGCACACTCAGACTCACACTCACACACACTCAGACTCAGACTCACACTCACACTCACACTCAGACTCACACTCACATGCACACTCACACTCAGACTCACACTCAGACTGACACGCACACTCAGACTCACACTCAGACTCACACTCAGACTCACACGCACACTCAGACTCACACTCAGACTCACACTCAGACTCACACTCAGACTCACATGCACACTCACACTCAGACTCACACGCAGACTCAGACTCAGACTCACACTCAGACTCACACACACTCACACTCACACTCAGACTCACACGCACACTCACTCACACTCACTCACACTCACACCCAGACTCAGACTCACACTCAGACTCACACGCAGACTCAGACTCACACTCAGACTCACACACACTCACACTCAGACTCAGACTCACACTCACATGCACACTCACACTCAGACTCACACTCAGACTCACACTCAGACTCACACGCACACTCACTCACACTCACTCAGACTCAGACTCACACTCACATGCACACTCACACTCAGACTCACACGCAGACTCAGACTCACACACACTCACACTCAGACTCACACGCACACTCACTCACACTCACTCACACTCAGACTCAGACTCACACTCAGACTCACACTCACTCACATGCACACTCACACTCAGACTCACACTCACATGCACACTCACACTCAGACTCACCCTCAGACTCACACTCACATGCACACTCAGACTCACACTCACACTCACATGCACACTCACACTCAGACTCACACTCACATGCACACTCACACTCAGACTCACACTCACATGCACACTCACACTCAGACTCACACTCACATGCACACTCACACTCAGACTCACACTCACATGCACACTCACACTCAGACTCACACTCACATGCACACTCACACTCAGACTCACCCTCAGACTCACACTCACATGCACACTCAGACTCACACTCACATGCACACTCACACTCACATGCACACTCACACTCACACTCACACTCACATGCACACTCACACTCACACTCAGACTCACACTCACATGCACACTCACACTCAGACTCACACTCACATGCACACTCACACTCAGACTCACACTCACACTCACATGCACACTCACACTCAGACTCACACTCACATGCACACTCACACTCAGACTCACACTCAGACTCACACTCACATGCACACTCACACTCAGACTCACACTCACATGCACACTCACACTCAGACTCACACTCAGACTCACACTCACATGCACACTCACACTCAGACTCACACTCACATGCACACTCACACTCAGACTCACACTCACATGCACACTCACACTCAGACTCACACTCACATGCACACTCACACTCAGACTCACACTCACATGCACACTCACACTCAGACTCACACTCACATGCACACTCACACTCAGACTCACACTCAGACTCACACTCACATGCACACTCACACTCAGACTCACACTCACATGCACACTCACACTCAGACTCACACTCAGACTCACACTCACACTCAGACTCACACTCAGACTCACACTCACATGCACACTCACACTCAGACTCACACTCACATGCACACTCACACTCAGACTCACACTCACATGCACACTCACACTCAGACTCACACTCACATGCACACTCACACTCAGACTCACCCTCAGACTCACACTCACATGCACACTCAGACTCACACTCACATGCACACTCACACTCACATGCACACTCACACTCAGACTCACTCACATGCACACTCACACTCACACTCAGACTCACACTCACATGCACACTCACACTCAGACTCACACTCACATGCATACTCACACTCAGACTCACACTCACACTCACATGCACACTCACACTCAGACTCACACTCACATGCACACTCACACTCAGACTCACACTCACATGCACACTCACACTCAGACTCACACTCAGATGCACACTCACACTCAGACTCACACTCACATGCACACTCACACTCAGACTCACACTCACATGCACACTCACACTCAGACTCACACTCAGACTCACACTCACATGCACACTCACACTCAGACTCACACTCAGACTCACACTCACATGCACACTCACACTCAGACTCACACTCACATGCACACTCACACTCAGACTCACACTCACATGCACACTCACACTCAGACTCACACTCACATGCACACTCACACTCAGACTCACCCTCAGACTCACACTCACATGCACACTCAGACTCACACTCACATGCACACTCACACTCACATGCACACTCACACTCAGACTCACACTCACATGCACACTCACACTCACACTCAGACTCACACTCACATGCACACTCACACTCAGACTCACACTCACATGCACACTCACACTCAGACTCACACTCACACTCACATGCACACTCACACTCAGACTCACACTCACATGCACACTCACACTCAGACTCACACTCACATGCACACTCACACTCAGACTCACACTCACATGCACACTCAGACTCACACTCACATGCACACTCACACTCAGACTCCCCCTTCACATGCACACTCACACTCAGACTCACACTCACATGCACACTCACACTCAGACTCACACTCACATGCACACTCACACTCACATGCAAACTCACACTCACATGCACACTCACACGCACACTCACACTCAGACTCACACTCACACGCACACTCACACTCACACTCAGACTCACACTCACATGCACACTCACACTCAGACTCACACTCACATGCACACTCACACTCAGACTCACACTCACATGCACACTCAGACTCACACTCACATGCACACTCACACTCAGACTCACACTCACATGCACACTCACACTCAGACTCACACTCACATGCACACTCACACTCACATGCACACTCACACTCACATGCACACTCACACTCAGACTCACACTCACATGCACACTCACACTCACATGCACACTCACACTCACACTCACATGCACACTCACACTCACATGCACACTCACACTCACATGCACACTCAGACTCACACTCAGACTCACACTCACATGCACACTCACACTCACATGCACACTCACACTCACATGCACACTCGCACTCACACTCAGACTCACACTCAGACTCACACTCAGACTCACACTCAGACTCACACTCACACTCACATCAGATCGCATCCACGTCCTGCAGCGGCAGAACACACACACCTCACACACACATCAGATCGCATCCACGTCCTGCAGCGGCGGAACACACACACCTCACACACACATAAGAACAGACACACACACACACACATCAGATCACACTCACTCTCACACACACCTCACATCGCATCCACACACTCACAACATCCCGTGATATCGCTTGCTTCTCGGCGGCGATACTGTGCTGTGAGCTTCCAGGACCTGCTGGAGGATCACATGGCCGGAAGCATGTGGTATCTCCGGATGTTGTGAGTGTGTCAGCGCGTATGTGCGATATCGTCAGTGTGTGTGTGTATGCGATCGGATGTGTGTGAGTGTGTGTGAGTGTATGTGATCGGATGTGTGTGAGTGTATGCGATCGGATGTGTGTGAGTGTGTGTGTGTGTGTGTGAGTGTATGCGATCGGATCTGTGAGTGTCGGCAGAGGAGCACGGCGTGCAGCACAGCTGCTGGGACCGCCCACCGGTGGGCACAGGGAGAAGTGGGGTGTGTGTGTGAGTGTATGCGATCATATGTGTGCGTGTTTACTGTCTGATGTGTGACTGTGGAGCACGATGGGGGGTGCACAGCATGGGGGATGTAGCACGATGGGGAGTGCGCAGCATGGGGGATGGAGCACGATGGGGAGTGTGCAGCATGGGGGATGGAGCACGATGGGGAGTGCGCAGCATGGGGGATGGAGCACGATGGGGGGTGCGCAGCATGGGGGATGGAGCACGATGGGGGTGCGCAGCATGGGGGATGGAGCACGATGGGGAGTGCGCAGCATGGGGGATGGAGCACGATGGGGTGTGCGCAGCATGGGGGATGGAGCACGATGGGGGGTGCGCAGCATGGGGGATGGAGCACGATGGGGAGTGTGCAGCATGGGGGATGGAGCACGATGGGGAGTGTGCAGCATGGGGGATGGAGCATGATGGGGAGTGCGCAGCATGGGGGATGGAGCACGATGGGGAGTGCGCAGCATGGGGGATGGAGCATGATGGAGAATGCGTAGCATGGGGGATGGAGTACGATGGGGAGTGCGCAGCATGGAGGATGGAGCACATTTGGGAGTGCGCAGCATGGGGGATGGAGCATGATGGGGAATGCGTAGCATGGGGGATGGAGCACGATGGGGAGTGCGCAGCATGGGAGATGGAGCATGATGGGGGGTGCGCAGCATGGGGGATGGAGCACGATGGGGAGTGTGCAGCATGGGGGATGGAGCACGATGGGGAGTGCGCAGCATGGGGGATGGAGCACGATGGGGAGTGCGCAGCATGGGGGATGGAGCACATTTGGGAGTGCGCAGCATGGGGGATGGAGCACGATGAGGAATGCGCAGCATGGGGGATGGAGCACGATTGGGAATGCGCAGCATGGGGGATGGAGCACGATGGGGAATGCGCAGCATGGAGGATGGAGCACAATGGGGAGTGGGGATGGAGCACGATGGGGGGTGCGCAGCATGGGGGATGGAGCATGATGGGGGGTGCACAGCATGGGAGATGGAGCACGATGGGGGGTGGACCACGATGGGGGGTGCACACCTCCCCCCAAAACACACACACACACTGCCACACACGCACTGCACAACACACCACACACACACTGGGAACCACAAACACCACCCTACACAGACACCCACACACACAGACAACGCCGCAGACACACAACACTCAACACACAAACACCGCGGCACACACAAATATACGCACATACCGCACAACACACACATTGCACAAAACATACCTCCCCCCAAAACACACACACACATACACAACGATACAGACACACAGCGCTCCACAAATAACGACACACAACGCAAGACACAAACAACACCGCTCTCACCCCCCGCTACACCCAGACAACACCCAGAACATGTACAGCCCCTACACAAACACTTGGTAACTACACACAACAACATCTATATATATATATATATAACAAAAATCATACATTAACTACACAATACGTAAATTCTAGAATACCCGATGCGTAGAATCGGGCCACCTTCTAGTATATATATATATATATATATAGAGAGAGAGAGGGAGAGAGAGAGAGAGAGAGAGGGAGAGAGAGATGTTGTTGTGTGTAGTTGCAAAGTGTTTGTGTAGGGCGCTGTAAATGTCCTGGGTGTTGTCTGGGTGTGGGGGGTGTGAGAGCAGTGTTGTTTGTGAGTGTTGCGTTGTTTGTGGAGCGCTGTGTGTCTGCAGAGTTGTGTGTGTGTGGTGCTGTGTGTGTTGCGCGGTTTGTGTGGGTGTGTGTGTTTTGGTGGGAAGTGTGTTTTGTGCAGTGTGTGTGTGTTAGAGGAATAGTCCTGGGGAGAGAGGAGTATAATAGGAGGAGTAGTCCTGGGTGGAGAGGAGTATAATAGGAGGAGTAGTCCTGGGTGGAGAGGAGTATAATAGGAGGAGTAGTTCTGGAGGTGAGGAATATAATATGAGGAGTAGTCCTGGGGGGAGAGGAGGATAATAGGAGGAGTAGTGCTGGGGAGAGAGGAGTATAATAGGAGGAGTAGTCTTGGGGGGAGAGGAGGATAATAGGAGGGGTAGTCCTGGGGAGAGAGGAGGATAATAGGAGGAGTAGTCCTGGGGGGAGAGGAGTATAATAGGAAGAGTAGTCCTGGGGAGAGAGGAGGATAATAGGAGAAGTAGTCCTGGGGGGAGAGGAGTCTAATAGGAGGAAGTGTCCTGGGGGAGGTGTCTAGTAGGTGAAGTAGTCCTGTGGGGGAGGTGTCTAATAGGTGGAGTAGTCCTTGGGGGGAGATGTCTAATAGGTGGAGCGGTCCTGGGGGGAGGTGCCTAATAGGTACCCAATGTGTGCGGTGGGCGTGGCTGAGTGGGCATAGTGTGGGGGGCGTGGCCAAGCAGGCATGGTTTAGGGGGGCGTGGCTGAGCGGGCATAGTGTGGCAGGGACGTGGCCGAGCGGGCATAGTGGGGCGTGGCTGAGTGGGCATAGTGTGGGTGGCGTGGCCGAGTGGGCATAGTGGGGGGGGCGCGTGGCCGAGCGGGCATAGTGTGGGGGGCGTGGCCGAGCGGGCATAGTGGGGGGGCGTGACCGAGCGGGCATAGTGGGGGGCGTGGCTGAGCGGGCAGAGTGTGGGGGGAGTGGCTGAGCGGGCATAGTGTGGGGGGTGCGTGGCCGAGCGGGCACAGTGCGGGGGTCGTGGCCCGGGTAACTATGCAACACGGTTTCCATAGTTACCCAATGTGTACCATGGTTACCAGCGTACGCCGACTCCAGCACACGTGTGCCAGGAGCCGGGGTAAGCTAGTAACCATGGTACACATCAGGTAACCATTCAAAGCGACAGTGCTGGTTCATTTTTTGTTTGTTGGTCTCCTGCTGTGCAGCATGCATTAACGTGTTTGACAGCTGGAGACTAACGATCTGAATGGGCAGGGAGCCGGCATACGCTGGTAACCATGGTACACAATCGGGTAATTAAGCAAAGTGGTTTCCATGGTTACCCGATGTGTACCATGGTTACCAGCATACGCCGGCTCCGGCACGATCCCAGCAACGCAAGGGTATGTCTCGGCTGGGTTACTGGTGTGGGCTCCCGGGGATGCAGCAGTCAACTGGGAGTCGGGGCTCCGTGCGGGTTCGGAGAATGCGTGCGGAGGGTGGGGCCAAGCCGAGCGTCCAATGCTTGAGGGGGGCGGGGCTTGACCGAGCGGCCAATGTGTGCGGGGGGGTCTGGTCGAGCGGCCAATCCGTGCGGGGGGCGGGGCCAGGCCGCTGTGTCCAGGATGAAATGGGTCCTGATCATGGGCACGTATCTTACGTGCTTGTTGCGGCCCGCAGACCCTGTGAAGATCGCGGCCCTATGACGGGGATCGGCGCCGGCAAGGCTTTTCTAGGGTTGAATCATTGACAGTGCTGCACAGCAGAGCTTTCTGCACTATACCAATGGCTGTTCTCCGCCAATCAGATGCAAGGAGATGACGTCATGCAGCGGCGTCACCTCCTTGCATCTGATTGGCGGGCAGAAAGCTCCTATGCGCGGCACTGAAAATGATTCAACTGTGCTCAGCTGGCGCCGACCTCCAGCATAAGGCCATGATCGTTAGTGGGTCTGCGGGCCGCAACAAGCAGCCTCAGGCCACATGCTGCTCTCGGGGGCCGCATGTTTGAGACCTCTGTTCTACACTAAACCCAGACTTACCCTCTTCTGGGCCTCGGCCTGTACAATGAGCCGAGAAGCAGGATCAAGCTGTGCTGTGTACTAATTTAAACAGTCCTCTCACAGGTTGGAGGGAAAGAAGGGGAGTGCACCCCGAAATGTACAGTGCAAACGGCACGATTATTCAGCACATCCAAACTAAGTGGAAAAAAGTGCAGATGCAAACTGTTCTGGCTGCAACACAGAAACGCTGAATGCTGCCTCCCAGGAGCTCATTGTGTAGGCCAGGGGTCTCAAACTCGGCTGGGCATATGAGCCACACATAGAAGAAGAAGAATTTGAGGGGCCGCATTCTTTGCAGGACAAAGTGGCATTTTTTTGGTGCCATATTTTTTTCTCTCCACACCTTTGGATCACTGTGAATATTTTTTGCTCGTTTATTATAACAACATACACTTTTTTAGTTTACATATAAAAAAACAACATTTCTTTACATACTTTATTTTTTTTGTTTACATTTTATCTTTCTTGTAAGTAATATAGTTTTACAACTAGCACCATTTAGTGATTTTGGCCAAGATATTTTAGTAATATTCCCCATCCTGTTCCCCATGCTGTAGTAATGTACTCATCCTTGTACCTATCCTGTAGTAACGTGCCCATACTTGTCCCCATCAATTTTTGTGAAACTTGTCACCGAGGATCTCAAAGTCCAAACAAAATGGAAATTTGATAATCTCACAAAGACCCAGAGAGATGCCCTGAGAGAGCTTAGGGCCATGGATGATGAGGTATTTAAAGATGCAGACAAGGGGGGGTCACACATAGTAATCTGGCCTAAGGACCAATACGAGCGGGAAGTCTTGAGGCAGCTGAGGAATCCTGATCCTAAACTACACTCCAACCCCCTACCTCTCTTTTCTAGACAATTGCATGCCATCTTGTTTAGGGCATTTGATGATGGCCATATTACTAAAAAAGTTTTCGAGGGCCTTACCACCACCTATCCCAAAATACCCACCTTTTACATAATCCCTAAAATCCACAGAGACCCCCTTTAACCTACAGGACATCCCATTGTGTCAGGGATAGAGGGTCTATGCCATATGTAGGTTCATAGACTACTACCTTAACCAACTTGTTGAGACATTACCTTCATATGTCAAAGACACAATGGATGTCCTGAATAGGGTTGATGGGATCTTTGTGGATGATAACGTGTTGCTGGTTACAGCAGATGTAGAATCCCTGTATACTTGCATGGACCACCAGCATGGTCTACAGGCAGTTCACTTCTTCCTCAGGGCAGCCAACCGGGATAGACACCTATGTGATTTGATTATTGAACTGGTCGACTTTGCCCTGTCACACTATTTTTTTGTGTTTAAGAATTCCTTTTATCTTCACCGTCGTGGCACTGCAATGGGGACGGCCTATGCCCAGTCTTATGCAAACCTCTTCCAGGAGTACTGGGAGTGGGCTTTGTCTGGGGGGAACAGTCACCGGCCGGCTCTCATATCCAGTGCTGGATAAGATACATCCACGATATTTTTATTTTCTGGCAGGGCACAGCGAGCAACTCGGTTTTTTTTCATACACTCAATAACAATGAGTATCACATCAAATTAATACACAGGTGTGATTCTTGCAAAATTGATTTTTTTAAGCATACAGTTGGACCATGGTCAAGGTAGTGCTATAAAGACCGACGTTTATCGCAAAAAAGTTGGTTCATTTTTTATTACACGCATCCTCCTCGCACAAATGCTCCACCATTAGAGCTATCCCGGTTGGCCAATTCTTGAGGATGCGGCGGATATGCTCTACCGAAGAATGTTTTGAGGTCAGTGACCTTAACACCTGCTTTTTACAGAGACGTTACAGCAACAGGTGTGTAAAGGGTGGGTACAAGTGAGCAAAATACACTTCCCGGGCTCAGTTACATCAACCAACTAAGAAAGATGGATCTGAACAAAAATGGAGATTCCTCTCAACTTATAACTATGAGTGGTTAGCTATAAAGGCCATTCTTTTAAAACATTTGTCCATCTTAAACATGGAGCCCTCCTTCACTCAATTTTTATCTGAAAGACCACTTTTGACCTCTAGGCGGTGTAAGAACCTCAGTGATGTCCTTATCCAAAGTCATTACGTATCTAAGATAACAAACCCCTTTAACACCAGAGGTCCTATCGTGGGTTGTTATTCATGTGGCCGCTGTGCTGCCTGCGCCAATGTCCTGCGCTGCTTCACTTTTGAGACAGCAGATGGTTTTCGTTGCTATAAAATAAATCACTACATCACATGTAAAAGCACCCACATGGTATATTATGCCACGTGTGGTTGCTCCAAAATCTATATTGGCCTGACCTCCAGAGAACTACGGGTTAGTCCAAGAACATTTGTGGGACATTGGTGCGGCCAGGACTGCGACCGATGTGGCTTTTTTGAAAAGTTTGCCTTGTCACTTCACAGATTTCCATAATTGTGATCCTAGGTCCCTGAGGATTTGAGACTTAGGCGGGCTTTGCACGTTGCGACATCGGTAACAATGTGTTACCGACGCTGCAGCGATAGTCCCCGCCCCCTTCGCAGGTACGATATCTTGTGATTGCTGGTGTAGCGAACATTATCGCTACGCCAGCTTTACATGCACTCACCTGCCCTGCGACGTCGCTGTGGCAAGCGACCCGCCTACTTCCTAAGGGGGCGGGTCGTGCGGCGTCATAGCGACGTCACACGGCAGGCAGCCAATAGAAGCGGAGGGGAGGAGATGAGCGGGACGTAAACATCCCGCCCACCTCCTTCCGCATAGCCGGCCGGGACGCAGGTAGGATATGTTCCTCGCTCCAGCGGCTTCACACACAGCGATGTGTGCTGCCTGCTGGAATGAGGAACAACATCGTACCATCTCAGCAGCGGTATTATGCAAATGTTGGACCCTACACCGATCATACGATAACGACGCTTTTGCGCTCGTTAACCCTAGAACGCATACCTGGGGCCTCGCAGGCCTGCTAGGTCATTTGTTTTCTATGGTAGATTGTTATGCTTGCGCGTTCTAGGGTTAATCGTATGTAAAAGGCTTTACACACTACGATGTCGACAGCGACGCCGGATGTGTGTCACTTTCGATTTGACCTCACCGACATCGCACCTGCGATATCGTAGTGTGCAAAGCCCACCATAGACTTAGTACAGGGAAGGATCAGGGGTGCCAACCTTAGGAAAATCCTGGCACAGAGAGAGACACCTCAGGGATTAAATGAAACTCTGAACTTTTCTCCATGCTTGTAGAATTCTTGTGTGCATGTGCCCTCCACAATTGTCTCATACTGTATCTTTCTATTTAATATGATATATTATATTCTACAATTGTCATATGTTTTTTACAATAGTGCCTTGCTGTAAGCATTCCTGTCTGGGACCTGTCTCCATATACTAATTAATGGTGATTTTGATCCAATGGATATTATGGATATCATATGGATCCAGCTCTTTGCCTGCTTATTGTGGATACATCATATTATTTATGGACTTGCCCCTATTTAGGGCTAATACTTGCCTTTGTTGTATTTAATATATATGATGTACTTCTTAAGAACCAACCTAATGGATGTGCGTATGCGTCCCTTCTGGCTATCTCTCTTCCCCTCTGTCGCTGTCTGGTGGTCTTGTGCGCTTGTCCGAGTGCCATAGCAACTTGTCTCTGACCCTGTACATGTGGCGCCCTGGACAAGCCAGGACGTCACAGGTACTGCAACAACGCACCCCACACCCCGGCTAGGCACACCAAAGTCAGACAAAAATCCTTGTTGCCTCCCTCCAGGGGCTGATGTCCACACCAGGTGGGGTGGAGCTAGGCAGTTGGCTCCACCCACCGAGGAGTTCACAGGCCTGGAGGCAGGAAAAGTGACAGTTCAGTTAGGGAAGTGGAAGAGAGAGGAGTGAAGTGGTAGTGGAGCAGACTGACCGTGTCCGGGTGCGTGACCCGGGCACATACAGCAAGGTTGGCAGACGGTGGTGACCGTCTGCAGGAGAGGCTGATTGACGTGAACCGTAAGGACCGGGGACGGGCGGTGGCCCACCGGTACCGGATCGGAGAGCAAAGAGAAGCCAGCACCATTCGGCAGGGCCTACGGACCCCGACCAGGCTTGGAGTCGCCTCAAAACCGGTCAAATCCGTTAGCGAAGGGAACCTCCGGGGTTTCCCAGCAGTCAAGACCCAATTGAAGGCAACCGCTCAAACCGTGAAGGGAAATACAGTCACCGCCAAGGCTACAGTTCCCAGGGCCAGAGCCTGCGGGCAAAAGGGGCTCCCTCAGCATCCATCCAAGCTGGGGAGAGGGTTACCGGTGGGAAGCCACCAGAACCGAGAACATAACACAGGTGCGGGGAAAGGCAGTCACCGCCAACCTACCGGGAGAAGAACCACCGCAGCCGTCTGTGGGACCCGTCCATCCAGCCGTTTGTTTTACCGGAGACTTTGCATTCATTATTGGCTGAGTGAGTACCACTGTGCCGTGCGGCACTGCGCTGCCCCCGCGACCCTGCACCTCACCAGGTCCCGTAACCCACCTGCCATTCCTCCCTCACCGGGCCCCGGGACAACCAACCCTGCTACTCACGGAGGGGAAGAACAACATCTAAGCTGCTCCCTGTCATCGCTCCCGGGATCCCCGTCCAGAGCAGCGGTGGTGTCACAACCTCACCACAACCGTGGGTGGCATCACGGACAATACATCCCCAAAACCAATCCCCCCTTTTCACTCACGGGCGAGGAGCGCTGCTCGAGTCCCCGGGTCCGGCCCACCACTCGAGCCACCGACCGAGCAGCAAGCGAAGCAGCCGGACCCGAGCGTGGTGAGCGCAGCGTCCCTTCCCCGCCCGCGACAACTTGGCGTCACGAACAGGATCTTACCGCTCTGCCGTCTGGTAGAGGTGCGCCTTGTGACCGCCTGAGGTGTCTGGCCGAAAATTTTGAGAAGCCGCCATTTTGGGTGCGAAAAATCCCCGCTCGAGCGTCTCCTCGAGCAGTGGAGGCGCGAAAGCCGAAACCCCGCCCCTGTAGAGGAGGAGCCAGAAAAAGACTAAGGGGTAAGGGGGCACAGAATGGCGGCCGGCCGCATATGAACCGCGGCTATAGAAGCAGGGACGCCAGGACTCTGCGATCTGCTGGTTCCTGGAAAGTACCGCTACCACCATGTCCGCCCCGTCCAGCTACGCAGAGGTTACGGAGCCGGTGCCCGGAACAGCGGCGTGGCTCAGGGCCCGAATGGCGGGGATCTGCCGGCGCTACCGGAGTCAGATATGTCTGCTGATGGAGCAGTGGACCGCGGAGGTGGAGGAGGTAGCTGCGGTCGCCCGGGTATACGGAATGGAGGCCATGATGGAGGAGCTGGTGAGTGACCCACGCCCTTGTGTCCCCGAGGGACCGGCCGTTGCGGCTGAGGGACCCGGTCTACCTCTGGCCCCCATGCCGCCTCCGTCTTCCCTGCCCGTGCACCCCGCTGCTGCTGGTCCATCTAACGTACACCCCCTCGTAACAGTAGCCGAAAGATTGGTGAGCCCGGAGACTGCGGCAGCTGGCGGCAACCCGCCTGGCGCAGGGACAGATGATGGTGACTCCGGACCTGACACAGAGCCTGTTTCGGAGGAGGACGAGGGAGTCGTCGCCCTGTATGGCACGGAGGCCACTTACATCCCCCGGAGCGGAAATAATGGATACCGGGCGGCCCTTCCTCGTCGCGCCTACTATGCGCTGGAGGGGCTGGTACCTGTGTTCTTCCACCCAGGGTCGGGTGAGGAGGACGAAGGTGAGCAGTAATGGCAGCGGTCCCCCGCCGCAAGTTGTCCCCTTTGGGACCACCGGCACCGTTTGAATAAGTTAAATGATAAGATTGAATCAACCGAACTGTAATCTGATTGGGACCGTGATTAAACTGGCCGTTGCCGGCATGTTGTCCCCGTAGGGACTTTCTGCAACCGCTGCGTAAGGAACTGCTTACAGACAAGCCCGAGAACTTGCAGGGCAACCACAAACTTGTGGGATGTAAATATTTGGCTTAAACCGTTGCCGCCTCCGGAGAGGCAGATTGGAGGAAGGGCCCGCAGCAGAGTAGGCTGGGGCCCGGCCACCACCTGAACCGGTGGTGATCCTCCGGGGGTCAGGGGTTCCCATGGACATGGGACCCCTGAAAGAGACCGTACCCGCTCGGGCAGCTTGGTTCTGGACTGGGGTCAAGGGGTGCTGCCCGCTTCTTAGGGGCAGCATCAGGGCCAGGTTGTTTGGGTGGGAGAAGAGCGGAAGCCGTACCATTTAATAAATATATGCCGTTAGAAACGTTTAAGAATGTGCCTCCCGTTGTGGGAAGTTTGACTAAAAATGCTTGTGTTTTAAATGATGTTTTTACTCTTTTGCAGTTAACAAAAAAAAATAAAACCGGTGATGGACGGGCAGCCAGCGGACGGTCTGCATTTTACTAAGGAGGAATGTGGCGCCCTGGACAAGCCAGGACGTCACAGGTACTGCAACAACACACCCCACACCCCGGCTAGGCACACCAAAGTCAGACAAAAATCCTTGTTGCCTCCCTCCAGGGGCTGATGTCCACACCAGGTGGGGTGGAGCCAGGCGGTTGGCTCCACCCACCGAGGAGTTCACAGGCCTGGAGGCGGGAAAAGTGACAGTTCAGTTAGGGAAGTGGAAGAGAGAGGAGTGAAGTGGTAGTGGAGCAGACTGACTGTGTCCGGGTGCGTGGCCCGGGCACATACAGCAAAGTTGGCAGACGGTGGTGACTGTCTGCAGGAGAGGCTGATTGACGTGAACCGTAAGGACCGGGGACGGGCGGTGGCCCGCCGGTACCGGATCGGAGAGCGAAGAGAGGCCAGCACCATTCGGCAGGGCCTACGGACCCCGACCAGGCTTGGAGTCGCCGCAAAACCGGTCAAATCCGTTAGCGAAGGGAACCTCCGGGGTTTCCCAGCAGTCAAGACACGATTGAAGGCAACCGCTCAAACCGTGAAGGGAAATACAGTCACCGCCAAGGCTACAGTTCCCAGGGCCAGAGCCTGCAGGCAAAAGGGGTTCCCTCAGCATCCATCCAAGCTGGGGAGCGGTTTACCGGTGGGAAGCCACCGGAACCGAGAACATAACACAGGTGCAGGGAAAGGCAGTCACCGCCAACCTACCGGGAGAAGAACCACCGCAGCCGTCTGTGGGACCCGTCCATCCAGCCGTTTGTTTTACCGGAGACTTTGCATTCATTATTGGCTGAGTGAGTACCACTGTGCCGTGCGGCACCGCGCTGCCCCCACGACCCTGCACCTCACCAGGTCCCGTAACCCACCTGCCATTCCTCCCTCACCGGGCCCCGGGACAACCAACCCCCCTACCCACGGAGGGGAAGAGCAACATCTAAGCTGCTCCCTGTCATCGCTCCCGGGATCCCCGTCAAGAGCAGCGGTTGTGTCACAACCTCACCACAACCGTGGGTGGCGTCACGGACAATAAATCCCCAAAACCAATCCCCCCTTTTCACTCACGGGCGAGGAGCGCCGCTCGAGTCCCCGGGATCTGGCCCACCGCTCGAGCAACTGACCGAGCAGCAAGCGAAGCAGCCGCAACCGTGCCGGACCCGAGCGTGGTGAGCGCAGCGTCCCCTCCCCGCCCGCGACATACATAGTGCTAGTGTTATGACAACGCAAGCGGAATGGACAGATTGATTTCAGATGGTGTACAGGTGCCACTATATCCACCTTGATTGGTTCTCGCAGCCCAGGTGACCACTACCTCTTACTCTAAAAAGGTCCTGGCATGTGTACCTTTCAGTCCTTTGATGAAGCGAGCAATTTCTCACGAAACACGCATTGAGGCGTTCTCATGGGATTTCCTCTGACCCTGTTATGCTTGCCGGACGAGCAATGTTGTTTAGCAAACCCACTGGGCCACAGCACACATAAAACCCAGAGGGGCTTGACTACAGACCTGAGCCTGGTCTTCTCCAGTGCTTCTCATGGTGAGGGTGTTACGCTTCAGGTATGAGTCTGGGTGCCACTCGGGAAGACTGGTGCTGCATCGGCTGGCCCCAGGGGTATGGGAGCGGCAGTCTCTGGCAGTAGGTTACAGCAGCAGCAGGTGTCGAGATTCCATCCAGGATGGATGGACGGATGGATGGTACAGCAGCTGTGACCGGCATGGATACTTGCAGAGGCGGGTATCGTGTAAGCTGGTCGGCGTAGATGGTAGCGACAGCAGTGGAACAGCATGGTAGTACAGCACTGAAATATAAAGATGTATCAGCAGCAGCAGACAGCACAATATCATCAGCTGCAGTGCTAAGGGCCCTGATAACTAGCAATGACTAACTCATTGCCCAGGCACCAGTGATAAGGCTGAGGCTGGAGGCCTGGAAGATGTACAGATGTTCTGGGAGACAGCAGCATGGGACAGGGACGGGACCACCACCGCAGGACTCCTGGACAGGTGAGGAAACCGACGTCCTTGCTGGGGAAGGGGAGCAGGAGAGTGCGAGGATGTCGGCATGGGCGTTACAGTACCCCCCTTCCTTACGCCCCCCACCCACCCCCTTTTAGGGTATTTGTTAAGGAGAAGAGGGAAATTAATATTCTCCCTTGGCTGCCATGACCTCTCAAAAAAGAACAACCAATTGAGATATAACCAAGGGGTTAACCAAGAAGACCAAAAGAAAAACCCCTAAAAAATTACTTTATCATTATTGTCTTAAAATCAGAAATTCCCCCCAAAAAGCGTGATTATATAAAGTCATTAACACGGTGCAATGATTAAGGATTGGGAATGGCCAAAAACCCTATCAGTTTCCCTTCCTTGCCACGGAGGTTGGCACTCTAAATTTAGCGCAATGGCGCCCCCGCTCACCGACGGCTTGCCCTTATAGTCTGAGGTGCAGCTAGTCTGGAAATTCGGGAGTAACAACACACATAACAATCTATGCACACCTACATGTCCTTAAAAATATAAAATGACTTAGCACTGTCACAAGGGTAAAAATATCCCAGACAGTTAGATCCCCCTATTTTCTATAATATAATACTAGAAAAATAGGTTTGATCTCTCAGCTTAAATAACCTGATGTTATACTTATTAAAAAAATAAATTGTCAAGTGCCTCCAAAGTATATATAAAGTGCTAAATACCTCCAAGTACTGTGTAACACAAGGAGTAAACACAAACACTGCTGTAAACCTAGACTGTTATTGTGCAAACTGGCCAAGCAATATATCAATGTAAGCAAGGACTCTCTTTGCTAATAACCTGGTTTTTCATTATCACACCAGCAGAAAAAGGTACCAAAAGATATGTAAACATAGTCAAACCTATTTTCTAGTATTATCTTATAGAAAATAGGAGGATCTAACTGTCTGGGATATTTTTACCCTTGTGACAGAGTCATTTTATATTTTTGAGGACATGTAGGTGTGCATAGATTATGTGTGTTGTCACTCCCGAATTTCCAGACTAGCTGCACCTCAGACTAGAACAGGGATATAAGAGCAAGCTGTCGGTAAGCGGGGGCGCCATTGCGCTAAATGTAGAGTGCCAACCTCCGCGGCAAGGAAGGTAAACTGATAGGGCTTTTCACCATTCCGAATCTTTAATCATTGGACCGTGTCTATGACTTTATATAATCACGTTTTTTGGGGGGGATTTCTGATTTTAAGACAATAATAATAAGGTGATTTTTTTAGGGATTTTTCTTTTGGTCTTCCTGCAATGACCTCTCCTCAGGACCAAACCCCTTCCAGAGGCTAAGAGGTACCTGGATCCCTGTGATAACGGCTCAGGATGACAGGTTTGAGGAGGGACACATGGAAAGAGTTGGGGATGCATAGAGAAGCCAGGAGCTTCAGTTTGTAGTCTGGAGCACCTCAATGGGACTCAACTTGTAGGATGGTAACTTGAAGTGGACGTATCCGGAAGAGAGACATACCTTGTCTCCGGGCTGGAACGAAGAAGGATGTAGGTGTCTCTTGTCTTCATGCCTCTTCATATGAATGGAGGACTGCTCCAGGGAGGACTTGGTCTCCACCCTGATGTCGGAGAACGTCTTAACGAGAGAAACAGCTTGCCAAAGGTGAGTGCCACTGGGAATGGGATTCTGGGTCGCTGTCCATACAGAATCTGAAAAGGAGGCTTGGCGGCGGACTTACTTAGGTGGTTTTATATACGAGAACTCCACACAAGGGAGGAGCTTGACCCAGTCACTATGATGCTCATTGACGAAGTGTCACAGAAAGTTCATCATAGTCTGGTTCACCCGTTCCACTTGGCTATTGGACTGCGGATTGTAGTCTGCCGAGAAGTCCAAAGTGACATCCAACAGCTTGGAGGTGGCCTTCCAGAATCTAGATATGAACTGGACTCCTCTGTCGGACACAATGAGGAGTGGTAGACCGTGCAGCAGAAAGATGAGCTGCATGAAGTGCTCAGCAAGCACTGGCGAAGAAGGCAAACCGGTCAGCAGGGTAAAATGGGCCATTTTAGAGAATCTGTCCACCACCACTAAGTTGACGGTGCAACCGGAGGACTTCAGTAGATCTGTGATAAAGTCCATCCCGATGTGATATGCTATCAGGGGGTAGATGGCACCGGAAAAGGGAGCAGTGGATCAGCAGGAAGCTTCTTCAGTGTCTTCTTATGGGCACTCGAAGGACAGGCCAACACAAATTCCAGGACATCTTGTCGCAGTGTAGGCCACCAGTAGCACTACAACGTCAGCTGCAATGACTTCTGTCCAGTATGACTGGCCAGCCAAAAGGAATGACCCCACTGAATAACTCGCTCCCTGTCTGCTTCAGCAACATCTTGCCGGGAGGAACCTGGAAAATGTCTATAGGAGCCATGTCACCATCCTGGATGGCTCAATTATGTGTTGAGGCTCCTCCTCCTGATCGGCTGACAGAAATGATCGCAACAGCGCATCAACCTTGATGTTCATTTCTGCAGGGCGGAAATGCAGCACAAAGTCGAAGCGAGTGAACAAAAGCGACCACCGGGCTTGACGAGGATTCATCCCCTGAGCTGACTGTAGGTAAGCAAAGTTCTTGTGTTAGGCGTAAATGATTACAGGGTGCACTGCTCCTTCCAACACATAACACCAGAGCCATCTTGAGGGCCAACAGCTCCCAATCGCCAATTGAGTAGTTGCACTTGGCTGGAGAGAAAGCCCTGGAAAAGAAACCGCAGGTTAAATAGCACTTCTGTGTGAGAACTGCATCGGCAACAGAAGACGAAGCATCCACTTCGAGGGTAAACTGCTGATTAGAATCAGGTCTATGTAGCGTCAAAGCTAAGTAAGGCCTGTTTGAGGGAAATAAAGGTGTTTTCTGCCTCAGGAGTCCAAGCTTTCAGATTCGCCCCTTTGCGGGTCAAGACTGAGATGGGAAGAGCCAGTGACGAGAATCACGGGATAAACTGCCTGTAGTAATTGGCAAACCCAAAGAACCGCCGGATCAGACTGTCAGGACGTGGCCACTTCAGTACTGCTAACAACTTGCTGGATCCATCCTCAGGCCGGTCACTGAGATGATGTAACCTAAGAAAAGCAGGGATGATTTCTCAAACAGGTGCTTTTCGTATTTGGCATATACATGGTTCTCCCTTAACCTCTGCAGAACCTGCTGAACGTTTCTTCTGTGCGTAAGAAAGTCCAGTGAGAATACAAGAATGTCGTCCAAGTACACCACTACACATGTGTATAGCAGATCTCGAAAGATATCGTTGATGAATTCCTGAAAGACTGTCGGGGCATTGCTGAGCCCAAATGGCATTACCCGATACTCATAGTGGCTGTCATGGGTGTTGAAGGCAGTCTTCCATTCATCGCCCAACCATATCCTAACCAGATTGTACGCACCAAAGAGGTCAAGCTTGGAGAAGATCCTAAATCCTCGGAGTCGGTCGAACAATTCTGGTATGAGCAGCAGCGATTATTTGTTCTTGACTGTGATTTGATTGAGACCTCTGTAGTCTATATATGGTCAAAGAGACCTGTCCTTTTTTCACAAAGGAGAAACCGGCTCCGGCCGTTGAGGAAGTGTATTGAATGAAACCTCTTGCCATATTGTACTTTATGTATTCGGACATCACCTGGGTCTCGGCCTGAGACGGGATACATACAACCACGAGGAGGGGTTGACCCAGGGAGTAGGTCAATCGGACAGTGGTATTGTCTATGTGGCGGCTGGGTTTTGGCCTCTTTTTTGTCAAAGACATCTGCATAGGCCCAGTATGCAGACAGCAGACCTGGAAGATTAGAGGGCTTCATGGGTGGTCAAGGAGATTGTACATGAACAAGACAGCTTTTATGGCAAGTGTTACCCCACCTGAGCAGATCTCCAGTCCAGAAGTGGTTCGTGCTTCCGAATCCACAGTAGACCCAGCAACAGCGGATGCGACATTCCTGAAAGGACGTGAAAGGTGATCTTCTCCATATGCAGCACTCCTACTCATAGGACAGCGTCTTCTGTAACAAACTGGATGACCTCGGGCAGAGGCTTTTTGTTCACCGACAGCACTGGAACAGGACTTTGCAGCTGATGAACAGGAATCCAATACCGATCCACTATACTCAGTTGTATGAAATTCCCATCAGCACAGAAGGGCCACCTCAGAGAACCAGAAGTCACTGGTTACGGACACAGTCAAATATAGAGGTGCAGAGGACTTGCCATCACGTAGAGTAGCCTCTCCTACTGACCCTAGGCAAGAAATTTTCCCGGCTTCTTGGGACAAAAGCAGATTAGGTGCGCGGAGCTTCAACAATAGTAGCACCTCCCATTGGTACGACGAATGTCCTGGCGATAGCAGACAGACCACACTTGATCAATCTCCATTGGCTCTGGGACTGTAGGTATGGAGGCCACACTGGCACGAGGAACCAAGCACCTCAGAACAGAGGGTACTGGGTGTGATGACCTCCTTTCACGGGCTTTCTCATGACCACATTACAGAAAGCACAGGTCAATCTGAATGGCTAGGCTAATCAGGTCATCCAGAAAGAAGAATAAAGCACGACTGTAACGATAGTCCTGGGAGTGGACTCACTGGACTGGGCACTGGACTCTCCTGAGGTGCCGCCTTGAGCGAATCCCTATACAGGGACGTCGGGCGTAACCCCAGAGGGTCTAGATGCACGGAAGCCGGGATCAGCAGGATTCACAGGAAAGAGTTTTATAGAGTCTGTGGTAGATACAGGATCAGATCTGAACCAGGTACAGGTTAACGGCATCAGGCTGAAGGCCAGAATCGGAGACTGGTGCAGGTTAACGGGATCAGGCTGAAGTCCAGAACCGGAGACTGGTGCAGGTTACAGGGATCAGGCTGGAGTGTGTGCTCAGAAAGGTACTCAGGATCTGTAAGCAAAGACAGTGTTACACCAAGCATAGGCATAGAGAGACCTGAACAACTGGTACAAGAGACAAGCTACAGGGACACGTTGAACAAGCACTGGCCATGGGGAACAGGAAGTCTTAAATACCCAAGGTATTTAGTAGTCAGATCCTGGACAGCTGTGCTGGCCCTTTAAGTCTAGGAGAGTGCACACGCATGCCCTCTAGTGTGCATGTGTGACGCCCTTAACCCGTGGTGGGTGGCGCAGTCGGATCGGGAGCGTGACAATGACCAGCTAACTCGTCCCTTGATTTTACCAGTTAGGCCTCACCAGAATGCTCCGATGAATGACTCATTGGTCCACTGCAGCTCAGACAATAAGGTGTGGAATCTTATGGCTTACGGTGAAATCCCCTTGTTGCAGGTCAAACAGTGCTTCTGTAGCAGATGCAATGTGGCCAGGTTCATCAAATATTTCCTGGAAAGTCTCCAGGAAGATAGACAGGTTGGAGACTAGTGAATCAAGCCTCTCCAGAAACGAACTGATCTAGTCCAAAGCTTCGCCCTCTAGGTAAGAGGCCAGGAAAGCCACTTTGGTGGCATCTGTGGGATACTGCTGCGGCAGGAGACGGAAGTGCAACTGGCACTATTAAGAAACCCTTAACAAAGCTTCGGATCCCCTCGGTACCGTGGATGTCTGCTGAGACGAATGAGGAAGACTGCCGACTGGAAGAGAGGACGGCACAGAAGGCTCCAAAACTGGAGTAGCAGCTTGGCTGGAAGCATTCTGCTTGGATGTCTGCCGTTCGTCCATGGAAGCTAAATACTCCAGCACCCGACCTTGTATACCTTCCTGATGAGTAAGTTCTTGTTAGACGCTGGTAAGCTGAGTGTTGTTGGTTGCAAGATCTGTCAACTGCAGAGAGGTCAGCCATGTGTCCATAGCCTGCAGACTGGTCATGAGATGGTGTTGTTCCTCCTGCAAATGAGCAAGTTCTCACTGAGCCGAGAATGCAGGGCCAGCATGGTTCATGTCCTGGGAAAACTGTTATGCTCGCCCGCAGAGCAGAGATATTTAGAAAAGCCACTGAGCCACAGCACACAGAAAAACTAAAGGGGCTTGACTATGGACCTGAGCCTGGTCTTCTCCAGAGCCCCTCATGGTGAGGGTGTTACACTGCAGGTATGTGTGCGGGTGACACTCAGGAAGACTGGTGCTGCTTCAGCTGCCCCCAGGGGTAAACGAGCAACAGTCTCTGGCAGTAGGTTAGAGCAGCAGCAGGTGTTGAGATTCTGTCTGGGATGGATGGACGGATTGATAGTACAGCAGCTGCGACTGACATGGATACTTGAGGAGACGGGTATCGTGTAAGCTGGACGGCGTGGATGGTAGCGGCAGCAGTGGAACAGCAAGGAAGCACAGCACTACAATATAAAGAAGTGTGAGCAGCAGCAGACAGCACAATATCAGCAGCAGCGCTAAGGGACCTGAGAACTAGCAATGACTCCAAGGGGTACTTTGCACATTACAACATCGCAGGTGCGATGTCGGTGGGGTCAAATCGAAAGTGACGCACATCCGGCGTCACTGTCGACATCGCAGTATGTGAATCCTTTTACATACGATTAACGAGCGCAAAAGCGTCGTTATCGTATGATCGGTGTAGGGTCCGACATTTTCATAATTTTGCAGCAGCGACGGTATGATGTTGTTCCTCGTTCCTGCGGCAGCACACATCGCTGTGTATGATGCCGTAGGAGCGAGGAACATCACCTTACCTGCGTCCCGGCTGCAATGAGAAGGAAGGAGGTGGGCGGGATGTTTACGTCCTGTTCATCGCCACCCCTCCGCTCCTATTGGCCGCCTGCCTTGTGACGTCGCTGTGACCTCGCACGACCCGTCCCCTTAGGAAGGAGGCGGTTCGCCTGGCAGAGCGACGTCGCAGGGCAGGTAAGTGCATGTGAAGCTGCCGTAGCGATAATGTTCGCTATGGCAGCAATCACAAGATATCGCTGCTTCGACGGGGGCGGGGACTATCGCGCTCGACATCGCAACATCGGCTTGCAATGTCGCAACGTGCAAAGTACCCCTAACTTATTGCGGCTAACAATCAAGGATAGAGGACAAATCCCAATTGAAATTAACAAAAACAAAAAATCCTAAAAGTTGCAAATTAAAGTATAATATTAAAAACTCAATATGTGGATGTGAGAAAAGCACTCCAAAACAATAGAGTGGACCAAAAAAAGTGAAATAAGCAAGGATCTAGGTAAACCTAAAGGGCCCTGCCGTTGCCCATACAGTCTCACCCTACCTTGCTGCGGAGGTTGGCACCCTAATAAAATGCAAATAGTGCCCCTGCTCACCGATGACTCACCCTTAAGGACCCTGATGAGTCCCTAAACTAGATCCTATCATAAATTATGCAGAAATACAAAGTCTGATCAAATAGGTTTTAAATAACCAAGCTCAAAAGGTAATAACCACGAAGGTATCTACTAATAATATGCCATGCTGAATCCTGATAGATACCTCATGAAACAGCAAATCAAACTGCGAGGGCTACTGGTGTGCACCACAACGCCCCACGTAAATGAAAGAAAGGACCCACAATTACAGGTTACAAAAACAAGCAAAAGATCAAACAAAAAAATAAAGATAAAAACACTTCCCTTATACATGTCATTATTCACAAGACGGCCTCAACGCGTTTCCCCTGTTTCAGGTTCATCAGGAGGCCTGATTGGGGTATAGATGTCCCTAAATGGTGTGGATACACTGAAAACGCAAACCTATTTGATCAGACATTGTATTTGTGGATAATTTATGATAGGATCTAGTTTAGGGACTCATTAGGGTCTTTAAGGGTGAGTCATCATTGAGCGGAGGCACCATTTGCGTTTTATTAGGGTACAAACCTCCACGGTAAGGTAGGGTGAGACCGTAGTGGCAATAGCAGGGCCATTTAGAGTTACCTAGATCCATGCCTATCTCGCTTATTTTTCTCCTCTATTATTTTGGAGTGCTTTTCTCACATCCACATAGTGAGTTTTTAATATTATACTTAATAACATTTGCAACTTTTAGGAATTTTGTTTTTTGTTAATTTCTAACTGATTGCCCAGGCACCAGTAAAAGGCAGAGGTGCTTTAAGTACCTGCGACCTCCCAGCTGACCTTGGAGGTACTTCTGAGATATGAGGATATTGGCTCTTTAAGAAATTGGTCGTCTGGATAGGGGAGAAAACCAATGTCCTCGCCAGGGGAGGGGAGCAGAAGAGTGTGAGGATGCCGCCATGGATGTTACAAGCACCAATTATATACTGCAGTATTTCCAGGTAATATAATACCCTTAATATATGGGCACCCCACTGGTTCAATTTTTGGCTGTATCTTGAATCTAAACTTTTGATATTGCCTAGGAGCATATGGTTTGCTCCAAGTGCTGATGCACTAGTCACTTTATATTTGGTATTAGCTTTGTGTATTATATTTCTGTGGTTTAAAGGGAACCTGTCAGCAGAAATTTCGCACTAAACCTAAAAGATTCCCCTTCTGCAGCTCCTGGGCTGCATTCTAGAAAGGTTCCTGTTGTTATTGTGCCCCCTTTGAGACCTAAATAAATACTTTATAAAGTCTTACCTTTTTGTATGCAAATCTTTTTTTATGGTCACAGGGGCGGGCTGTCTTGCGTCCGTTATTCTCCCTCCTGCCACTTTACGCCGTCCCCCATTGCTCATTTCCATACCTGAGGACGCCGCCCAGTGCTCCCTAGGTCTCGCGCATGCCCAGTGGCACTATCGCGGGACAGCACTGTGTAAAGTGTGACCACTGGTGAGGTGATTGCGCAGGCGTGAGATTATGGGCGGCGCTGTGATTGTCATCAGCAGCGTCATCCAAGTACCCGCCCATAATCTTGTGTCCGCGCTTTTCACTCTGCCTCCACCGTTATGCGGTTATGATCGGTGGTATGCTGCTCCTCACATCTATTTCCTGCTCCAGGGAAAGATGGGTAATAGGTGACGTGGGTTCATATGGCCAGCGCTTGCGCATAACGGTGGAGGCAGAGTGAAAAGCGCGGGCAGGAGATTATGAGCGGGTACTTGGATGACGCTGCTGATGACAATCACAGCGCCGCCCATAATTTCACTCCCTGCGCAATCACGTCACCAGCGGACACACTGCGCACAGTCCCGCGAGAGTGGCACTGGGCATGCGCGAGACCATGGGAGCACTGGGCGGCGTCCTCATGTATGGAAATGAGCAATGGGGGACGGCGTACAGCATCAGGAGGGAGAATAACGGACGCAAGACAGCCCGCCCCCGTGACCATAAAAAAAAAGATTTGGATACAAAAAGGTAAGACTTTATAAAGTATTTATTTAGGTCTCAAAGGGGGCACAATAACAACAGGAACCTTTCTAGAAAGCAGCCCAGGAGCTGCAGAAGGGGAATCTTTTAGGTTTATTGCGAAATTTCTGCTGACAGGTTCCCTTTAACTACTGTATACTTACATATGTTTACATGCCAAATACTGTATGTGATCAATTCATTTTATACTGCATATCAAGTGTGATCTCGAACCATGGCATTTACATTTACTGTTGTCTGTTTTTCTATATCTTATTTTTTAATATGTTTAATAAAATTTGTATTTTTTTATGGTGTTTAGTCCATTTTGTTCTCTCCTTAATATAATTCTATTTGTGGATATATGCATTTTCGTCAGATTGGGAATTATGTAACGTTATTCCATGGCTAACACTCATTATACTTTTGTTTAAATGGAATTTGTGTATTTATTGTTTCCATCCTGTAGTAATGTGCCCATCCTTGTTCCCATACTGTAGTAATAAGAAACAGAAAGCAATGTTGTCAGCTCACCTCCTCTGGTTCTCTGGCATCCTAGTGGCAGCCTGGACTTCGTTTGGCCAACCGTATGAAGACAAGCAAGAAAATAGATGTGGCGCTTGTAAGAAACCAGCTTGAAGTAGTTCAATAAAATATCCAAAATTTATTTAGAAACGTTGCAAGTAAAAATATAGGACAGTCATGACTACCCCCTTGTAGAACTAGATGGTGAGTGGGGACAATGCGTTTCTCCAATCTCTTGGGCTTAATCATGTACATGATTAAGGCCAAGAGATTGGCAGAATCGTGTTGTCCCCACTGACCATCTAGTCCTACAAGGGGGTAGTTATGACTGTCCTGTATTTTTACTTGCAACATTTCTAAATAAATTTGGATATTTTACATGAACTATTCAAGCTGGTTCCTTACAAGCGCTGGATCTATTTTCTTGCTTGTCATTCTGTAGTAATGTGCACATCCTTGTCCCCATCCTGTAGTAACGTGCCCCAGCCTTGTCACCATCCTGTAGTAATGTGCCCATCATGTAGTAATGTGCTCATCCTTGTCCTCTTTTACTAAAGTGCACCATACTTGAGCCCATCTTGTAGTAAAGTGCCCACCTTGTAGTAATGCAGCCCTCCTTTTCCCCATTCTGTATTAATGTGTCCCTCCTTTTCCCCATTATGTATTAATGTGCCCATCCTTGTCCCCATCCTGTAGTAATGTGCCCTTCCTTGTCACCATCCTGTAGTAATGTGCCCATCCTGTAATAATGTGCTCCATCCTGTAGTAATGTGCCCCATCTTGTAGTAATGTGCCCCATCCTTGTCTCCATCCTGTAGTAATGTACCCATCCTTGTCCCCTTTTACAAATGTGCCCCATCCTTGAGCCCATCCTTTAGTAAAGTGTCCATCCTGTGGTAATGTGCCCCATCTTTGTGCCCATCCTGTAGTAATGTGCCCTCTCCTTGACCCCATCCTGTAGAAATGTGCCTATCCTGTAGTAATGTGCCCCCTCTTTGTCCCCTTTTATTAATGTTCCCCATCCTTGTCCCAATTTTGTAGTATTGTGCCCATCCTGTGGTAATGTGCCCAACCTTGTCCCCTTTTACTAATATGCCCCATCCTTGAGCCCATCCTTTAGTAAAGTGTCCATCCTGGCTTAATGTGCCCCCTCTTTTTCCCCATTCTGTAGTAATGTGCCCATCCTTGTCCCCATCCTGTATTAATGTGCCCCATCCTTGTCCCCCTACTGTAGTAATATGCCCATCCTGTAGTAATGGTCCCCATCCTGCAGTAATGTGCCCATCCTCTAGTAATGTTCCCCATCCTTGTGCCCATCCTTGTCCCCTTTTACAAATGTGCCCCATTTTTGTCCCCATTGTGTAGTAATGTGCCCATCCTGTAGTAATGTGCCCAGTCTCGTCCCCTTTAACTAATGTGCCCCAAACATGTGCTCATCCTGTATTATTAAACTTGTTCCCTTTTATAATTTGTCTCATCCTTGAGCCCATCTTGTAGTAATGTGTCCATCCTGTAGTATTGTGCCCTCACCTTGACCTCAACTTGTAGTAATATGACCATTGTGTAGTAATGTGCTCCCTCCTTGTCCCCCTTTACTAATCTGCCCCATCCTTGTCCCATTCCTGTAGTATTGTGCCCATCCTGTAGTAATGTGCCCAACCGTGTTCCCTTTTACTAATGTGCCCCGTCCTTGAGCCCATTCTGTAGCAAGGTGCCCATCCTGTAGTATTGTGCCCCCTCCTTGATCCCATTCTGTAGTAATGTGCCCATCCTGTAATAATGTGCCCATTCTGTAGTATTATGCCCATCGTGTAGTAATATGCCCATCCTTGTCCCTTTTTACTAATGTGCCCATCCTTGTTTACTTTTACTATACTGTCCCCTTTACTGATCCTTTTTTTGTAGCAATGCCTCATCCTTGTCTGCTATTGTGCCATTTCATACCTCTCCTCCATTCTCCAACCTGCTTCTTGCAGCCAGCAGGCACGAGCCCCCCTTGATGATCGAGGCAACTGGCGACTGTCAACGCATCATCTGAAATTCAGATGAAAGTTTTGCCGCCGTGCAGTGTCAAGCTCTCTCTGCACTATTCCAATGGCAGCCGCCGGCCAATCAGAGGCAAACAGGTGACGTCATATGCATCAACCTCTTGCCACTTATTGGCCAGCAGCTGCCATTGGAATAGTTATGCAGAGAGAGCTTGACTCTGCTCTGCATCGGTAAAACGTTCATCTGAAATAAAGCAGTGAGCACTGACAGGTGCGACCCTTGCACCAGCCGCGATCGTCAAGGGGGGCACTTGCCTGTGAGCCGCAAGAAGCAGGTGATCGGGTACTGTGACTATTTGGCAGCCTAGAACAACTGTGCTGTACTCGCGTACCTGCTACAACTGATGACGGGTCATGTGACAGAAAGGAAGTTCCAAGTCAGTGGCTGTGATGGTTGGATATGGGGGGAGGTGTATCATGTTGTGTAGATTCATATTTTAAGCTTGGTTCACTGTCCATTATTTGTACTGCTTGTGTGTACATTGTATTGTCTGTAGGTAATCACCCCCTGTAGTGTTCCTGTTCCTAAGTTTGGGGGAAGGGGCCTGAGATTCACCCAACCTCTTTGCTTACCTGGTAGACTCAATCAGTCTGTTGGAGAACTTGAACAGAGAAGGATTAATCCTCTGTGAGAAACTGTGGCTTCTCAGAGAGACCTGTACATTTATCGCTTACCGGACTATATTTGTGTTACAGGACTAATTTTACCCTCTGTTTTGTGGTTTATGTTATGGACCATTTGAGTTGCTTGGAATAATTGCTCTTTGGATTGTACCGCCATCTCTCACTCTGTTAATTGTGTGATATGGGAGAAGGACCCCGTCACAGTGTCGCTAAGCTCATGTGATGTGCCTATTTACATGTGACCCACAACTCTCAGACCGCGGCCCGCGAGCCAGCAGCGCCATCATGGTAATGGCGGTGCATGCTAGCTAGGCCATGTTGTCGACATTGTTGGTGGTCAGGGGAGACACCAACAGGCTCAGCGCTCCCTGGAACTAAAATTCTGTGAATGTAGGACTATGTATGTATGGACTATACCCATGTTTGCTGACTATATATTGGAAGAAATCCCGAACATTACACAAATTTAGTATATACTAGAACCATACTATATGTGGACATGAGATTGACATGAAAAAGAAGGGATAAGCAAATAATAAATCCACCCCATAGGTTATAAATGGAATGATTCCCTATTGAGTGAATTATATTTTCACACTTTATTTATTTTTTTTAAATGCTACCAAGGATCATACTAAAGATACCTCAGGGCCTATAGTATGATAACCAATAACCATATGTGTGGCCATAATTATTGCAACAATTTGATGTAAACAGTAATAATTGCTATTAATTAAACCTTCAAGGTTGTGGTTAATACCGGCCTAAGAACAATATATGGGCACTTACTAATCAAAAGTAGTCAGATTACTAACCCTCAGATTCAAGGGCAATTTTGGCATAAAAATAAGTAAGTGCTGAAAATTGTGTAATTACTATTGTGTGGTGAATTTGATGTGACTAGCTAATTTAGTTCAATGCCTAGGAACAGTGATCAATATTCTGTGAATTATGTGGTTACTCAAGAAGTAGTGCAATACCCAATATTAATAACTAAAAACCTACTCTTAAGGCCGCTTTACACGCTGCGATATCGTTACCGATATCGGTCCCCATCGGTTGTGCGCCATGGGCAAATTGCTGCCTAATTACCACACTAATTACCTGCATAGCGACGTTGCTGTGACCGGTGAACCGCCTCCTTTCTAAGGGGGCGGTTCATTTGGCGTCACAGCGACGTCACTAAGAGGCGCCCAATAGAAGCGGAGGGGCGGAGATGAGCGGGCCAAACATCCCGCCCACCTCCTTCCTTCCTCATTGCGTGCGGCCGCAGGTAAGGTGAGCTTCCTCGTTCCTGCGGTGTCACGTATAGTGATGTGTGCTGCCGCAGGAACGACGAACTACATCGTACACGCAGCAGCAACGATAATTGAGATTAGGGGGGCATGTCACCGATTAGTGATTTTGCACGTTTTTGCAACGATGCAAAAATCGCTAATAGGTGTCACACGCAACGACATCGCTAAAGCAGCCGGATGTGCGTCACAAATTCCGTGACCCCAACGAAATCGCTTGAGCGATGTCGTAGCGTGTAAAGCGGCCTTTAGGCTATGTGCGCACTAGAAAAATGATTTTTCTTAAGAAATTTCTCAAGAAATTTCTTGAGAGTGAAGGATTAGCGCACCTGCGTTAAAATAACGCACCAATAACGTAGATAATAACGCATGCATTATTACTGCGTTTTGGTGCGTTTTTGGTGCGTTATTTTGCAGGTTGGTCCCTGCGTTTTTTAATGCTTTTAACAGCTACTTTAACATAATATATAGATAGATAGAGAGATAATAGATAGATAGATAATAGAGAGATATAGAGAGAGATAATACAGAGATAATAGAGAGATACATAGATAATAGATACATAGATACAAACATAGATAGATAGATACATACATAGATAATACAAAGACTGGAGGACAAGGAGTAAAGTGCAAATAGGTTTAATAAATAGCAACTGGCACAAAGGAATCAGCGGCAAAAACGGGCCGGCAGATAAAATATAGATGTACTAGATGACAATTACATATAGGGCACAAGTAAAATGAATAAATAACAGACTGGGTCAAAAACATGAACAAGGCATCCTGCACATAAAGAGCATGGTGTAAAATTTTGACAATTGTTACACATAGACAGATGGAAAAAAACAGCTCTGGATAAGCACAATGATAACAGTGTATACTCTGAAATAACAGAGATATATAAAATATATAAAATAGGATCCAAGTCTCACTAATCACTAATAAACAGTGCTTGATACAGATGCTGGTGAAACAGCAACTTCTGCAGTGACAGAGTCAAATAGTTAAACAGTCAAAAAAGCTATAAACAGATAAACAGGTTTAGCCACCATGAGGTGCTAAGTGGATGCCAATGAACAGTCAGATTAAGTACAAAGACATGAATGCATGAATAGAATCCCAGCAGGTTTAAGTAAACATACCCATAAGTGCACAAAGCCGGCCTGATAAGCAGCAGAGCAGACCCCCCCCCCGGAGAGAGCCCCAACGTATACCTTTCACAATCTCAGCTATAAGATTATTTCATCAAGGGGAGGTGGAACACTGTGAAGCAGCCATGTGTTTTTATACATGGTGCTCCCATGCTCCAACTGCTCCATCCCCACTCTGTCAGCGCGGCCGGACCAATCGCGGCCAGTGACCAGCTCTGTCAGCAGTCAACGCCCCTTTTTTTTTTTTTGTTAGGTAGCGTGCATGTGCGGAAAGTGGGGACACGTCACCCACGAACCGCGCACGTGCGCAGGCGATGATGACGCCGACAGAGCCGGGCCAGTAGGTCACTGATGCAACCGCGCCGACGGGGGGAGGAGGGGCGGGAGCGAGCATAAGAAGACAAGGATAAGTAAATATGCAATGTAACAGTAATAAGAGAACATCAACTGTGACATAAAGTCTTAAATGTAACTTAAAAGGTCCTAGCCGTGACCCAAGAGGAAGATACATGATAAATATCAAGGATATACATAGGTAATTATGAACAATGTGCCACTGATAAAAAAACATATACTATAACATCAAACCCTCAATATTAATTCAAGTGTCATAGTCGTGGTACAGAGAGGAAGGTAATCAATGCGTAATACATGAGTTCCATATCAAAGTTAAACTAAATAAGTATGAGCAGTATAACACATAAGGAGATCATATACTGTAGCACAGATTATTCAATATCACAAAAAACATCCCAAGTCGTGGCACAGGAGAGGAATGACCAGTGTATATATAATATACATAAACTTCATGTCACAGGATGTTCAATGTAAATTGAGATCTCCTAATCGTGGCACAAGAGGGAAATAATCATTATACAATAACTCCATGATCATAAAAATATGAATATAAACACAGTGACACCGGTGAAAAAACATAAGTATAACATAGAGAATACAATATTGCTTCAGATGTCCCAGTCGTGGTACAAGGGGAGCCATTTATAGGCATTATACCCACATACCCAATACATTCCTCTAGGTAAATCCCATAAAGCCGAATGTTGCAAAACTAAACGATGAACCAAATCAACGAAAATACTAACATTTGATAACAAACACCACCCGGGCTGTTGTCCAATTGGGCTACAGTATCCTACATTAGGGTTATTACAGGTCGGATCATTTGCTCGATATTCAGAGTAATCATTACACATTAAATTTCCCGATATGTTACTACAAGTTTCACTAGTCCCATTTATGAACATATTGGCATAAGGCCATAGCATATCATGAATTGTTCTTTCCACTAAGCTGGGTTTAAAAGCATCTAATGTATCTACAGTTGTCCCAAAACTTATTTTTATATTCTCCATAGGGATGAATCCCAGGTTAGTCAGTCCAGTCTTATTTCTTGGTACCCAAATTCCTCCCTTAAAAGCCAGATATTGTAAATTGGTGATTGTTCCACTCAAATTGCCTTGCCACCATGGAAGATTGATCCATCCCACTACGGGAATGGGTACTGTAGTATTCCATAGTCGAACATTCCGAGTGTCTTTATCAGCAAGTTGATCAGAACAACTTTTCCACTTTAGGATTTCCTCCATCGATACCGGGATAGCCAGATAAGGGATACTGGTGGCTGTAACCGGAGAATGTGTACAGATCCAGCAATCTGTGTGTTGACTACTGTTCAGCGCATCCGTTAAAATGTGATGGTGCATCAGAAATTTATTCGCCACAGGTTTCTCCTGATGTAGACTTGTCCATCCAACGACCAAAGAGGCAAACATCAAACACAGGAATTTCTCCATCTCCTCACTATCGAGCTCTTCCCAGTAACCGATACTATGGATTCCGCTTATTTACAACACCATCTGCAAATAAAGATACACTATTATTCTCGTAAATAACATTTTTCTTGTGGGACATATTCCCACTTCTCCACTCCTGGTCTCATTATCAGGAGAGTACGATCTTTTCCGACCGCTATTACCTCTGCCTCTGAGGGCGGTCCTTGGAGGTTTTGAATCCATATTTTTGCTCCTACATTTGTAATATTAGAGGATCCAAAACCTTTAGTACCCTGTATTGTTAATTCTACTGGGGCAGTTCCTTCTCTTATCTCAGACAAGTTTATTGGAATTATCAACATCTGAGCCACCTTCTGGTGTTTCACCAAGATCAAAGGTTCATTTCCCAAATTTAACATCAGTACCTTGATTTCTCCCTGATAATCTGCATCTATTACCCCTCCCACCACTATGGCTCCTTTTAACGCTAAACTAGAACGAGTGGCTATTTGACCATAATGATCCTTTGGCATCTGGCAACCCAATCCTGTTGAAATTGGTTTTACCTTACCTGGGGGTACCACGACAGTTTCCAAGGTACTGAGGTCTAAACCTGCTGAATAAGGTGTCACTCTTTCTGGGAGTTTTGCCTCTTCTTCCACTTTCCAGTAAATGATTGTACTCACTACGTGTGCCTCATGAATAGTAAGATTTGGTGTCAACATCCTCATGAGAGGAGTCATAGAATCTGTGATAGGTCTATTGTTTATTATCTGTAGGGCTTCACTGAGATTGTCTCTCCATTGTCCATACTGTTTGTCTGATTGATTTACTTTTTTCAAGGTGGATTTCAACAACCCATTCATTCTTTCCACCAGACCAGCAGCCTGGGGATAGTATGGCATATGATACACCCATTGAATGTTATGTTCTTGGGCATAATCTTTTATCTTCTGGCCAGTAAAATGAGAACCATTATCTGATTGTACCTGCAATGGAACTCCATAGTATTGAGTGATGATTTCTAAAGTTCTCTCAGTACTCCACTGGGTTGCTGCCTTACAGGGAAAACCCACCATCAAACCTGAGTATGTGTCTACTGCAGTGCAGACGTATTTACACCCTCTACTTTCTGGCAATGGACCAATGAAATCCATCTGCCAAATTTGTGCAGGTAATTGTCCTCGACCTATGTGTCCCATTACTGTATGTGGAACCTCCCTCTTTTGTGAATGTTGGCACACTGGACAGTGTAGAATGGTTTCTTTAATGATATCAAGAGTAAGAGGCACACCCCTTTCCTGAGCCCACCTGTAAGTGGCTTTTTCTCCCAAATGTCCACTTTTCTGGTGTGCCCAAACAGCTGTACCTTGCAACCATGCCTCTTTTTCCTTGTCACCTGTTGGACTGACTTGTCTGATGGCTGCTGCTTTATCTGCTTCTGAATTAAACAAACGTTCAAGTGAGTTAGTAGGGACATGAGCATCGACATGAAATACAGTGGTCTTGGTAAATTGAATAATCTCTTCAATCTCTTGCCACACTTCCTTGCCCCAAATCTCTTTTCCATGAATTAACCAATTGTGTTTTTTCCATCCCATCATCCATGTGGCTAATCCATTTGCTACTGACCAGGAATCAGTAAAAAGATGACACTCTTTTCCTTGTTCAAAAGATAATGCCAAGAATATGGCATAGAGTTCTGCATATTGACTACTTTTGCCTTCCCCTTCTACTGACAGAAATTTTTCCAATCTGGGATTATATGCAACACTTTTCCACAACCTTTTCCGACTCACATAACGGGCTGATCCGTCTGTGAACCATGCATGTGTTTGTTGTGGTTCAGTTAAATCTTCATATGCTTTCCCCCACTTCACCGGGGACTCCTCTAGCATGGCAGCTTTGCTGGGAAAAGATGTTTCCTCAGCTACCTCTGCCACTTTCTCATGTAGAGTGGCGATCCCGCCTTCTCCCTTCTTGGCCCTTTCTGAAATGTACCATTTCCATTTAATGATACTTTGCTCCTGGGCATGCCCCACCCTATTGGTTTTAGGATTGGACAACACCCACTGCATTATGGGTATTGCTGGTCTCAGCAATACCTCATGTTCAATGGTTAATTGTTCGGTCTCTACCAGAGCCCAATAACAAGCTAACAATTGCTGTTCAAAAGGAGTGTATTTTTCTCCAGCATCTGGTAATTTTCTATTCCAAAATCCAAGAGGAACTCTTTTTCCCCCTTGTTTTTGCCAAAGTGACCAATTGGCATACATATGTTGAACTGACACATGCAGCTCCACGGGTCCTGACAACATTGGCCATAGATCCACGGCTTGTTGTATCGCTTCCTTGACCATCTCAAACGCATTTTGCTGTTCCTCTCCCCAGTGGAACTCATATTTTTTCCTCGTTACTTTGTACAAAGGAGCCAACATTTGTCCCAAATGAGGGATATGTTGTCTCCAAAAACCAAACAATCCAATATAAGACTGAGTCTCTTGTTTGGATTTAGGGACCGGGAAATTAATAATTTTCTGTCTGGCATTGGGCAAGATCTCTCTGTGCCCCTTGTTCCACTGAATCCCAAGAAATTTTACCACCTGAGACGGTCCTTGAACCTTGGCATCATTGATTTCCCATCCTTTACTTCTCATATGAGCAATCAGTTTTGTCAATTGATCTTTCACACTTTGCTCATCTTGTCCTTGTATCATTATATCATCGATATAATGTGAGATCTGCATTTCTGATGGTAGATCAAATCCATCCAAATGCTCTGCCACCGTCCGGTGACAGATTGTGGGGCTATGTAGCCATCCTTGGGGTAACCTGGTAAAGGTATATTGTCTTCCTAACCAAGTGAATGCAAATTGATCTTGAGCCTTCTCTTCTATAGGTATAGTAAAGAAAGCATTTGCCAAATCAATTACTGCATACCAAGTTCCGGAGTGAGTCTGAATATTTTCCACAATCGTTATTGTATCCGGAACTGCAGCTGTCAAGGGAGGAGTATTCTTGTTTAACTCCCTATAATCAACTGTCATGCGCCAGGAGCCATCACTCTTTTTAACTGGCCAGACAGGATTATTCCATGTGGTAGTAGTAGGGCGCATTACCCCAGTTTCTACCAATTCCTTAATGGTTTCTCCTATCTCTCTGTGACCTCCTGGTATTCGATATTGTTTCATAGCTACCATTTTTGTAGCTGGAGGCACATGTACAGGGGGCATTTTGACTTTGCCCACCACCACTGGTCGCATTTCCTTATGACAAGACTTAATCCCAAAGGAGAATTTTCCTTCTGTTAGATTAAGAGTCATCCCTTTTAGGACATCAATTCCCAAAATATATTCTGGTATAGGAACTACCAGCACCGTATACTTCTTGATAGGTAAATTACCTATCTTCAAAGCTACCTGTGTCTGAACCCCAGTGATCACTTGACCACCTAGTCCAGCAATTTTTACTCTAGGTCCTTTTATTTTTTCTGGGTTTCCATGAATTAAAGTAGCCTCCGCCCCCGTGTCAATCAAAGCTGGGACTCTTTGAACATTTCCCCCTTTCCAATGTATGCTAAGATTGACGTAGGGACGTTCGTCCCTTTTTATCATTAGGGGGGCTTGGCTGGCTACCTATAGTAAATCACTTCCTTCTGAACTTTCATTTACACAGACTTCAGTCTGTGCATTACCCCTTCCTTCCGTGACCTTTGTGGCCACGGCTGCAGCCAGTTCTTCCCATGGATAAACTGACTGAAAATCTTCCCAAGACACTTTCTTTGGGGTTTTTTCCCCTTTTCCCTCTGATTTCTTTACCTTGGGGGTTTTTGAACCCCCTTCCATATTTGTAGTGGTCACTTTCTTTGCAGATAGAACTTTCTGTTTGTACAACTTCCATAATTCTCCTGTCTCCTTTCCATCAATCCTTTCCTTATTGATCCCGGCTTTAAGCAAAGCCTGGAACATGTCTTTGCGAGACACCCGTGGGGCCTCCCCTACTGATTTCCCTTTCCAATCAGGATTGTTTGGCTTACTGTTACCAACATGGCCTCCAGGGGATGATTTATCCCACTGTCCCATATCCTGTAACTCCCTCATCCTCCCTAGAACTACACCGATTGATTCTCCAGTCAGTGCTACAGTTAAGGTTAAAATAACTGTTTTATATGCTGGAGGAGCATGTTTAACCAGCCTATTTCTTATGCTGGCTGTTAATGGGTACTGGAGATAATCATCATCCATTCCCAAAAGAGGAAGAGCATTTCTCATTGCCTCTTCCTTCAGCCTTTCCATACCATCTTTTAAGGTATACCAAGGTTTATCATTGATAGGAAAGTCTGCTTCTGATGGGTATTTGTCCAGAAAAGCATGGGCTAAGATCATGATTAAGTTTTGAGTACCATGCTCATTATGATCAACAAAATAATTTTTTATTGATCTCTGAATTACTGGGTCCCGAGACATGGTGACAAATTTTGCCACGTCTCCGGCGTCAAAGTGCACTCCACCTCCTCCGAGATCGTGCACCCTGACCAACCAGGGAATTTCTCCTTCTCCTGGTTTCTGTCTAAACTGTGTTAAAATGCTATCAACTTCTCCCTGAGAGTAATCTTCAATGGTTACTCGATTTTTTACATGAGGAATCGTTCTCTCATTTGTGATGGCATTACCATCTTCGTCATATTGCAGATTCCCCTGACCATCCCGGACATGTTCCCGGATGATCTCATTCTCTGTCCTCTCTAAGCGCCTCCTCACGGGATTAGCCTGAATCTTCCCTTTATGGTAATCCTCCTCATCAGATGATGAAGATGAATCCCACACATCCCCATCCCAAGTATCGGGATCCCAGTTTACAGAAGCTGAGGCGATACTTTTATGTACTTTGGTTTTATTTACTTTTCCTCTTCTTTTCTTGTACTTATTTTGAGCGATTTTTACGGCAGCTTTTTCTGCCACATTCTGATAATGTTCCAATTTATCCTTCAACAGTCTGGTATTACATTCCAGAACTGTTTTCTGGCCACCTAATTCTATCATCTTTTGTTCCATTTGGGAACATTTCTTTTGCATCTTTAGATTACGCTCATGCATCTCGCGATATGCACTTGCCAAAATCCAGATGCGCCGTCCTAAAGACACTACATCACCTGCTTTCACAGGGACACCACTGAGTACATTAACAACATCAGTAATCTCACTACCCTTGAGCTTATTCTGCCATTGTTCTGCCAATCCACAATTGACCAATTCATGTGCTATAAGATTGTAGGGAGCCTCAGTCCAGCCGGGGATCTCCACAACAACCTCCTTAACATTATCCTTACGTTTTCTGAACATTTTGACACTATGCAAAAAGATTGAAAAATATCTGGAAATTTGCCAAATATATGTTTTTAACTTCTAAATTACAAAAATTCGTTAATTACTTCTAATAGAAGTAATCCTGCCGACTACGCCAATTTATGTCTTGCTAAATTCTACTAAAAAGGGGGCTGAAAGCCCGTACTTACGAAGCGCTCACTGATATCCTAATCAGGCACGAATACTAATATTCTTTATAGCAAGATACTATTTATTTTAATAGCACATGAATATAATCAATGGTACATAGGCATTTAGAATCTTATAGTCATAGAAACTTATACAATAACAGAAATATGCATCAACATTACCGTTATGTTGTAGCAATCCTTTCACATCGGAGGGAACTCGAGTTAAGATAAGGAATCAACATGGCATGGCATCACAGGAACAGTGAGTACGTACACTTCAATGTCCTGGAAGGTATTTCCCTACCTTAAGCGAGTTCCGTGTATATTTTATAGGAAAATATTGTAGGTTGTGTCTAAATGGTCACCAGCATATGACAGCTGAGTCATGTTCATGTAACTTGACCACAAAATGTTGTAGGTAACGGCAGCTTCCTGCACATTTCCAGCACATCCTGTCAGTTGACAACTGGCTGACCACAGTTTGACCAGTGTTAGTGAAATATTGCAATGAGCCGTAAATTTCATCCTTAAAACTGTCTTTAAGCTAACCACAAGTTTCCTGTAAGTGGAACTGTAAATGTTACTTCCTTTATCTTCAACTGCTTCAAGACATATATTCCTTGGTCATCATTTTGGCCCTCCAAAGGACATCTTCTTTGATACTGAATTATTGATGGATCAAATAATATCTGGGATCACTCCTATCTTATGATTATGATTTGATTCCTATCTAATCACACATTCTTTCAGTCATATCACATTGGTATCACAATCGGTCCTTGATCCCAGGGATTATTTTCCATCATCAGTATTCCACTAGAAGAAGATCACTCGGAATATACCATACCATAACCAAGAAATATCGCTTTTAATAGGACACTAACATTGACTTTGCCACAGATTTTGATTTCTTGGTTTGTTTGGATAAACTTGAATCACAAATATAATCACTTTCACTACTATGTATATTAAAACTAAAAGCAATATTATCTGAAAAACTCCCTGCAAAAGCCCCATTACCCATCCTCCTAACCCCTTAAACCAATTTGCAGGGTTTAGGAAGGAAAAGGTATTCGCCCACCAACTATCTTTATTTACATCATTATCTTTTTGATATTTATCTCTTAATTTTTGTATGTCATTTAACTTTGCTCGTAATTGTAGCTGTCCTTTAGGATCTATGTAATGGCAACAGGCGGGGCCTATTATCTGACACATACCCCCTTGGGCTGCTGTTAGGTAATCAAGTACCAAAGTATGCTGGTTAGTAACTATAATCAACTGCTGCTGTACAGCTACAGAGGTGTTTACTATATCCAAAACTGCAAAAATTTGATCATCCAGATAATCAGTAGACTCTACTAATTTATCCCACATTTGCATTATCATTGGATATAGGAAAAAAGTACTGAAAATCTTATTCGCTGTTCCCATTTGTACCACATGGGGTCGCCCTGATTCCCTTGGTTTATTATCTGCAGCTCTCTTGAATATCATGTGTTTTGGCAAAACCTGAGCATCTAATTGATCATAAGGTACTATAAAGGTAGCTGGGGTCAAACGAGCTAAAGTACAGCTTCCCTTGACTCCTACTGGGAGCCATTTATAGGCATTATACCCACATACCCAATACATTCCTCTAGGTAAATCCCATAAAGCCGAATGTTGCAAAACTAAACGATGAACCAAATCAACGAAAATACTAACATTTGATAACAAACACCACCCGGGCTGTTGTCCAATTGGGCTACAGTATCCTACATTAGGGTTATTACAGGTCGGATCATTTGCTCGATATTCAGAGTAATCATTACACATTAAATTTCCCGATATGTTACTACAAGTTTCACTAGTCCCATTTATGAACATATTGGCATAAGGCCATAGCATATCATGAATTGTTCTTTCCACTAAGCTGGGTTTAAAAGCATCTAATGTATCTACAGTTGTCCCAAAACTTATTTTTATATTCTCCATAGGGATGAATCCCAGGTTAGTCAGTCCAGTCTTATTTCTTGGTACCCAAATTCCTCCCTTAAAAGCCAGATATTGTAAATTGGTGATTGTTCCACTCAAATTGCCTTGCCACCATGGAAGATTGATCCATCCCACTACGGGAATGGGTACTGTAGTATTCCATAGTCGAACATTCCGAGTGTCTTTATCAGCAAGTTGATCAGAACAACTTTTCCACTTTAGGATTTCCTCCATCGATACCGGGATAGCCAGATAAGGGATACTGGTGGCTGTAACCGGAGAATGTGTACAGATCCAGCAATCTGTGTGTTGACTACTGTTCAGCGCATCCGTTAAAATGTGATGGTGCATCAGAAATTTATTCGCCACAGGTTTCTCCTGATGTAGACTTGTCCATCCAACGACCAAAGAGGCAAACATCAAACACAGGAATTTCTCCATCTCCTCACTATCGAGCTCTTCCCAGTAACCGATACTATGGATTCCGCTTATTTACAACACCATCTGCAAATAAAGATACACTATTATTCTCGTAAATAACATTTTTCTTGTGGGACATATTCCCACTTCTCCACTCCTGGTCTCATTATCAGGAGAGTACGATCTTTTCTGACCGCTATTACCTCTGCCTCTGAGGGCGGTCCTTGGAGGTTTTGAATCCATATTTTTGCTCCTACATTTGTAATATTAGAGGATCCAAAACCTTTAGTACCCTGTATTGTTAATTCTACTGGGGCAGTTCCTTCTCTTATCTCAGACAAGTTTATTGGAATTATCAACATCTGAGCCACCTTCTGGTGTTTCACCAAGATCAAAGGTTCATTTCCCAAATTTAACATCAGTACCTTGATTTCTCCCTGATAATCTGCATCTATTACCCCTCCCACCACTATGGCTCCTTTTAACGCTAAACTAGAACGAGTGGCTATTTGACCATAATGATCCTTTGGCATCTGGCAACCCAATCCTGTTGAAATTGGTTTTACCTTACCTGGGGGTACCACGACAGTTTCCAAGGTACTGAGGTCTAAACCTGCTGAATAAGGTGTCACTCTTTCTGGGAGTTTTGCCTCTTCTTCCACTTTCCAGTAAATGATTGTACTCACTACGTGTGCCTCATGAATAGTAAGATTTGGTGTCAACATCCTCATGAGAGGAGTCATAGAATCTGTGATAGGTCTATTGTTTATTATCTGTAGGGCTTCACTGAGATTGTCTCTCCATTGTCCATACTGTTTGTCTGATTGATTTACTTTTTTCAAGGTGGATTTCAACAACCCATTCATTCTTTCCACCAGACCAGCAGCCTGGGGATAGTATGGCATATGATACACCCATTGAATGTTATGTTCTTGGGCATAATCTTTTATCTTCTGGCCAGTAAAATGAGAACCATTATCTGATTGTACCTGCAATGGAACTCCATAGTATTGAGTGATGATTTCTAAAGTTCTCTCAGTACTCCACTGGGTTGCTGCCTTACAGGGAAAACCCACCATCAAACCTGAGTATGTGTCTACTGCAGTGCAGACGTATTTACACCCTCTACTTTCTGGCAATGGACCAATGAAATCCATCTGCCAAATTTGTGCAGGTAATTGTCCTCGACCTATGTGTCCCATTACTGTATGTGGAACCTCCCTCTTTTGTGAATGTTGGCACACTGGACAGTGTAGAATGGTTTCTTTAATGATATCAAGAGTAAGAGGCACACCCCTTTCCTGAGCCCACCTGTAAGTGGCTTTTTCTCCCAAATGTCCACTTTTCTGGTGTGCCCAAACAGCTGTACCTTGCAACCATGCCTCTTTTTCCTTGTCACCTGTTGGACTGACTTGTCTGATGGCTGCTGCTTTATCTGCTTCTGAATTAAACAAACGTTCAAGTGAGTTAGTAGGGACATGAGCATCGACATGAAATACAGTGGTCTTGGTAAATTGAATAATCTCTTCAATCTCTTGCCACACTTCCTTGCCCCAAATCTCTTTTCCATGAATTAACCAATTGTGTTTTTTCCATCCCATCATCCATGTGGCTAATCCATTTGCTACTGACCAGGAATCAGTAAAAAGATGACACTCTTTTCCTTGTTCAAAAGATAATGCCAAGAATATGGCATAGAGTTCTGCATATTGACTACTTTTGCCTTCCCCTTCTACTGACAGAAATTTTTCCAATCTGGGATTATATGCAACACTTTTCCACAACCTTTTCCCACTCACATAACGGGCTGATCCGTCTGTGAACCATGCATGTGTTTGTTGTGGTTCAGTTAAATCTTCATATGCTTTCCCCCACTTCACCGGGGACTCCTCTAGCATGGCAGCTTTGCTGGGAAAAGATGTTTCCTCAGCTACCTCTGCCACTTTCTCATGTAGAGTGGCGATCCCGCCTTCTCCCTTCTTGGCCCTTTCTGAAATGTACCATTTCCATTTAATGATACTTTGCTCCTGGGCATGCCCCACCCTATTGGTTTTAGGATTGGACAACACCCACTGCATTATGGGTATTGCTGGTCTCAGCAATACCTCATGTTCAATGGTTAATTGTTCGGTCTCTACCAGAGCCCAATAACAAGCTAACAATTGCTGTTCAAAAGGAGTGTATTTTTCTCCAGCATCTGGTAATTTTCTATTCCAAAATCCAAGAGGAACTCTTTTTCCCCCTTGTTTTTGCCAAAGTGACCAATTGGCATACATATGTTGAACTGACACATGCAGCTCCACGGGTCCTGACAACATTGGCCATAGATCCACGGCTTGTTGTATCGCTTCCTTGACCATCTCAAACGCATTTTGCTGTTCCTCTCCCCAGTGGAACTCATATTTTTTCCTCGTTACTTTGTACAAAGGAGCCAACATTTGTCCCAAATGAGGGATATGTTGTCTCCAAAAACCAAACAATCCAATATAAGACTGAGTCTCTTGTTTGGATTTAGGGACCGGGAAATTAATAATTTTCTGTCTGGCATTGGGCAAGATCTCTCTGTGCCCCTTGTTCCACTGAATCCCAAGAAATTTTACCACCTGAGACGGTCCTTGAACCTTGGCATCATTGATTTCCCATCCTTTACTTCTCATATGAGCAATCAGTTTTGTCAATTGATCTTTCACACTTTGCTCATCTTGTCCTTGTATCATTATATCATCGATATAATGTGAGATCTGCATTTCTGATGGTAGATCAAATCCATCCAAATGCTCTGCCACCGTCCGGTGACAGATTGTGGGGCTATGTAGCCATCCTTGGGGTAACCTGGTAAAGGTATATTGTCTTCCTAACCAAGTGAATGCAAATTGATCTTGAGCCTTCTCTTCTATAGGTATAGTAAAGAAAGCATTTGCCAAATCAATTACTGCATACCAAGTTCCGGAGTGAGTCTGAATATTTTCCACAATCGTTATTGTATCCGGAACTGCAGCTGTCAAGGGAGGAGTATTCTTGTTTAACTCCCTATAATCAACTGTCATGCGCCAGGAGCCATCACTCTTTTTAACTGGCCAGACAGGATTATTCCATGTGGTAGTAGTAGGGCGCATTACCCCAGTTTCTACCAATTCCTTAATGGTTTCTCCTATCTCTCTGTGACCTCCTGGTATTCGATATTGTTTCATAGCTACCATTTTTGTAGCTGGAGGCACATGTACAGGGGGCATTTTGACTTTGCCCACCACCACTGGTCGCATTTCCTTATGACAAGACTTAATCCCAAAGGAGAATTTTCCTTCTGTTAGATTAAGAGTCATCCCTTTTAGGACATCAATTCCCAAAATATATTCTGGTATAGGAACTACCAGCACCGTATACTTCTTGATAGGTAAATTACCTATCTTCAAAGCTACCTGTGTCTGAACCCCAGTGATCACTTGACCACCTAGTCCAGCAATTTTTACTCTAGGTCCTTTTATTTTTTCTGGGTTTCCATGAATTAAAGTAGCCTCCGCCCCCGTGTCAATCAAAGCTGGGACTCTTTGAACATTTCCCCCTTTCCAATGTATGCTAAGATTGACGTAGGGACGTTCGTCCCTTTTTATCATTAGGGGGGCTTGGCTGGCTACCTATAGTAAATCACTTCCTTCTGAACTTTCATTTACACAGACTTCAGTCTGTGCATTACCCCTTCCTTCCGTGACCTTTGTGGCCACGGCTGCAGCCAGTTCTTCCCATGGATAAACTGACTGAAAATCTTCCCAAGACACTTTCTTTGGGGTTTTTTCCCCTTTTCCCTCTGATTTCTTTACCTTGGGGGTTTTTGAACCCCCTTCCATATTTGTAGTGGTCACTTTCTTTGCAGATAGAACTTTCTGTTTGTACAACTTCCATAATTCTCCTGTCTCCTTTCCATCAATCCTTTCCTTATTGATCCCGGCTTTAAGCAAAGCCTGGAACATGTCTTTGCGAGACACCCGTGGGGCCTCCCCTACTGATTTCCCTTTCCAATCAGGATTGTTTGGCTTACTGTTACCAACATGGCCTCCAGGGGATGATTTATCCCACTGTCCCATATCCTGTAACTCCCTCATCCTCCCTAGAACTACACCGATTGATTCTCCAGTCAGTGCTACAGTTAAGGTTAAAATAACTGTTTTATATGCTGGAGGAGCATGTTTAACCAGCCTATTTCTTATGCTGGCTGTTAATGGGTACTGGAGATAATCATCATCCATTCCCAAAAGAGGAAGAGCATTTCTCATTGCCTCTTCCTTCAGCCTTTCCATACCATCTTTTAAGGTATACCAAGGTTTATCATTGATAGGAAAGTCTGCTTCTGATGGGTATTTGTCCAGAAAAGCATGGGCTAAGATCATGATTAAGTTTTGAGTACCATGCTCATTATGATCAACAAAATAATTTTTTATTGATCTCTGAATTACTGGGTCCCGAGACATGGTGACAAATTTTGCCACGTCTCCGGCGTCAAAGTGCACTCCACCTCCTCCGAGATCGTGCACCCTGACCAACCAGGGAATTTCTCCTTCTCCTGGTTTTTGTCTAAACTGTGTTAAAATGCTATCAACTTCTCCCTGAGAGTAATCTTCAATGGTTACTCGATTTTTTACATGAGGAATCGTTCTCTCATTTGTGATGGCATTACCATCTTCGTCATATTGCAGATTCCCCTGACCATCCCGGACATGTTCCCGGATGATCTCATTCTCTGTCCTCTCTAAGCGCCTCCTCACGGGATTAGCCTGAATCTTCCCTTTATGGTAATCCTCCTCATCAGATGATGAAGATGAATCCCACACATCCCCATCCCAAGTATCGGGATCCCAGTTTACAGAAGCTGAGGCGATACTTTTATGTACTTTGGTTTTATTTACTTTTCCTCTTCTTTTCTTGTACTTATTTTGAGCGATTTTTACGGCAGCTTTTTCTGCCACATTCTGATAATGTTCCAATTTATCCTTCAACAGTCTGGTATTACATTCCAGAACTGTTTTCTGGCCACCTAATTCTATCATCTTTTGTTCCATTTGGGAACATTTCTTTTGCATCTTTAGATTACGCTCATGCATCTCGCGATATGCACTTGCCAAAATCCAGATGCGCCGTCCTAAAGACACTACATCACCTGCTTTCACAGGGACACCACTGAGTACATTAACAACATCAGTAATCTCACTACCCTTGAGCTTATTCTGCCATTGTTCTGCCAATCCACAATTGACCAATTCATGTGCTATAAGATTGTAGGGAGCCTCAGTCCAGCCGGGGATCTCCACAACAACCTCCTTAACATTATCCTTACGTTTTCTGAACATTTTGACACTATGCAAAAAGATTGAAAAATATCTGGAAATTTGCCAAATATATGTTTTTAACTTCTAAATTACAAAAATTCGTTAATTACTTCTAATAGAAGTAATCCTGCCGACTACGCCAATTTATGTCTTGCTAAATTCTACTAAAAAGGGGGCTGAAAGCCCGTACTTACGAAGCGCTCACTGATATCCTAATCAGGCACGAATACTAATATTCTTTATAGCAAGATACTATTTATTTTAATAGCACATGAATATAATCAATGGTACATAGGCATTTAGAATCTTATAGTCATAGAAACTTATACAATAACAGAAATATGCATCAACATTACCGTTATGTTGTAGCAATCCTTTCACATCGGAGGGAACTCGAGTTAAGATAAGGAATCAACATGGCATGGCATCACAGGAACAGTGAGTACGTACACTTCAATGTCCTGGAAGGTATTTCCCTACCTTAAGCGAGTTCCGTGTATATTTTATAGGAAAATATTGTAGGTTGTGTCTAAATGGTCACCAGCATATGACAGCTGAGTCATGTTCATGTAACTTGACCACAAAATGTTGTAGGTAACGGCAGCTTCCTGCACATTTCCAGCACATCCTGTCAGTTGACAACTGGCTGACCACAGTTTGACCAGTGTTAGTGAAATATTGCAATGAGCCGTAAATTTCATCCTTAAAACTGTCTTTAAGCTAACCACAAGTTTCCTGTAAGTGGAACTGTAAATGTTACTTCCTTTATCTTCAACTGCTTCAAGACATATATTCCTTGGTCATCATTTTGGCCCTCCAAAGGACATCTTCTTTGATACTGAATTATTGATGGATCAAATAATATCTGGGATCACTCCTATCTTATGATTATGATTTGATTCCTATCTAATCACACATTCTTTCAGTCATATCACATTGGTATCACAGCGTGGAAAACTGGGAAGCAGACTTCCTCAGTCGCCAGGGTATGGACGCAGGGGAGTGGTCCCTTCACCCGGACGTGTTTCAGGAAATCTGTTGCCGCTGGGGGGTGCCGGACGTCGACTTAATGGCGTCTCGGCACAACAACAAGGTCCCGACTTTCATGGCGCGGTCTCGCGATCAAAGTGCTCTGGCGGTAGACGCCTTGGTGCAAGATTGGTCGCAGTTCCGGCTCCCTTATGTGTTTCCACCTCTGGCACTCCTGCCCAGAGTGCTACGCAAGATCAGATCCGATTGCAGCCGCGTCATACTCGTCGCTCCAGACTGGCCGAGGAGGTCGTGGTACCCGGATCTGTGGCATCTCACGGTCGGCCAACCGTGTGCACTACCAGACCGACCAGACTTACTGTCCCAAGGGCCGTTTTTCCATCGGAATTCTGCGGCCCTGAACCTGACTGTGTGGCCATTGAGTCCTGGATCCTAGCGTCTTCAGGATTATCCCAAGGGGTCGTTGCCACCATGAGACAGGCTAGGAAGCCCACGTCTGCTAAGATCTACCACAGAACGTGGAAGATATTCTTATCCTGGTGCTCTGCTCAGGGAATGTCTCCCTGGCCATTTGCATTGCCGACTTTTCTTTCTTTCCTGCAATCTGGGTTAGAAAAAGGTTTGTCGCTCGGCTCCCTTAAAGGGCAAGTCTCGGCGCTATCCGTCTTTTTTCAGAAGCGTCTAGCACGACTTTCTAAGGTGCACACGTTCCTGCAGGGGGTTTGTCATATCGTACCCCCGTACAAGCGGCCGTTAGATCAATGGGATCTGAACAGGGTACTAGTTGCCCTCCAGAAGCCGCCTTTCGAGCCTCTGAGGGATGTTTCACTTTCTCGACTATCACAGAAAGTGGCTTTTCTGGTAGCGATCACATCTCTTCGGAGAGTGTCTGAGCTAGCAGCGCTGTCATCCAAGGCTCCTTTCCTGGTCTTCCACCAGGACAAGGTAGTGCTGCGCCCCATTCAGTTTCTCCCTAAGGTGGTATCCTCTTTTCATCTAAATCAGGATATCTCCTTGCCTTCCTTTTGTCCTCATGCAGTTCATCGGTATGAGAAGGATTTACATTTGTTAGATCTGGTGAGAGCACTCAGAATCTACATTTCCCGCACGGCGCCCCTGCGCCGTTCCGATGCACTCTTTGTCCTTGTCGCTGGTAAGCGCAAAGGGTCGCAGGCTTCCAAAGCCACCCTGGCTCGATGGATCAAAGAACCAATTCTTGAAGCCTACCGTTCTGCTGGGCTTCCGGTTCCTTCAGGGCTAAGGGCCCACTCAACCAGAGCCGTGGGTGCGTCCTGGGCATTACGACACCAGGCTACGGCTCAACAGGTGTGCCAGGCAGCTACCTGGTCGAGTCTGCACACTTTCACCAAACATTATCAGGTGCATACCTATGCTTCGGCGGACGCCAGCCTAGGTAGAAGAGTCCTGCAGGCGGCAGTTGCCTCCCCGTAGGGGAGGGCTGTCTTTGCAGCTCTAACATGAGGTATTTCTCTACCCACCCAGGGACAGCTTTTGGACGTCCCAATCGTCTGGGTCTCCCAATGGAGCACCGAAGAAGAAGGGAATTTTGTTACTTACCGTAAATTCCTTTTCTTCTAGCTCCTATTGGGAGACCCAGCACCCGCCCTGTTGTCCTTCGGGATTTTTGGTTGTTTTCGGGTACACATGTTGTTCATGTTCAATGGTTTTCAGTTCTCCGATGTTACTTCGGAGTGAATTTGTTTGAACCAGTTATTGGCTTTCCTCCTTCTTGCTTTAGCACTAAAACTGAGCAGCCAGTGATCCCACTGGGGGTGTATAGCCAGAAGGGGAGGGTCCTTACACTTTTAAGTGTAATGCTTTGTGTGGCCTCCGGAGGCAGTGCTATACACCCAATCGTCTGGGTCTCCCAATAGGAGCTAGAAGAAAAGGAATTTACGGTAAGTAACAAAATTCCCTTCTTCTCTACCCACCCAGGGACAGCTTTTGGACGTCCCAATCGTCTGGGTCTCCCAATGGAGCGCCGAAGAAGAAGGGAATTTTGTTACTTACCGTAAATTCCTTTTCTTCTAGCTCCTATTGGGAGACCCAGCACCCGCCCTGTTGTCCTTCGGGATTTTTGGTTGTTTTCGGGTACACATGTTGTTCATGTTCAATGGTTTTGAGTTCTCCGATGTTACTTCGGAGTGAATTTGTTTGAACCAGTTATTGGCTTTCCTCCTTCTTGCTTTAGCACTAAAACTGAGCTGCCAGTGATCCCACTGGGGGTGTATAGCCAGAAGGGGAGGGGCCTTACACTTTTAAGTGTAATGCTTTGTGTGGCCTCCGGAGGCAGTGCTATACACCCAATCGTCTGGGTCTCCCAATAGGAGCTAGAAGAAAAGGAATTTACGGTAAGTAACAAAATTCCCTTCTTTGTTACTTACCGTAAATTCTTTTTCTTATAGTTCCGTCATGGGAGACCCAGCACCCTCCCTATTGCCTGTTGGCAGGTTTCTTGTTCCGTGTGTCTTCACCGGCTGTTGTTGTTGCAGACAGAGGTTCCGGTTGTTCCGGGTTTTACTCTGTCTCTACTTGTGAGTGGATGTCCTCCTTCAGCTTTTGCACTAAACTGGCTAGGACTGGCTAGCAGGGGGGAGGAGCTACACGTTTGAGTGTAGTACTTTGTGTGTCCTCCGGAGGCAGAAGCTATACACCCATGGTTTGGGTCTCCCATGACGGAACTATAAGAAAAAGAATTTACGGTAAGTAACAAAATTCTCTTTTTCTGTCTCAAGATAGCTGATTGATAGCATAATGAGCTAAATTGACCCACATCTAAGCACAAACCTTCCTATATAAGTAAACCTTGCTAAGGGGAAGCATTTATCATTATTATTATAAGACAATGTACACTCTGCCTTGCATCCACATAAAGTGACAGATTAAAGCTAATCTACCTGTGTAACAAAGCTTATAGTTCTCAAGACCTCATCATACAAAATGAGGCCATTGCAAAAGTACCTAGAAGCAACTCTGCTAATAGATAAGCTGGGCTACACAGGCAGACTGGGAGGCAGAACAAGATGGTGAAGAGAAGCTGGAGTTGGCTGGGGGAGGGGCCGTATGAGGGCGGGAAACAGGGCATCCACCGCCCACACTGTGATGCCTGGAGGCTGAGCGGTGGGCGGAGTCGGGGGCGGAACGGCCGGCAAGCCAATACCGTTGCAGCGGGGGGCGTGGCTGGGACGCAGGGAGACTAGGCCGAGACCGGGGCTTAAATTTTCAGCCGCCCGAGGGGGAGAAGGTAGGGGAGAGACTGTCCTACCTGACATCTGCGGTGCCGCTCCAGGGATGGTCCGGTGTGCAGGCAGTGGGCTCTGCACTTGCCTGTGTGCAGCGCACACCTGAAGGTAAGGCTGTGGGCTTCAGGGACGCGGGGAGAGGCGTCTAGAGAGGCAGAGAGGTGGACGCCTGATGGAGGGAAGAAGCTCTTCTGCGACTGTAGGCAGCGATGTGGGCCCCATCCGAAAAGGTGAAAACGCTGCGGGGGTCCAACCTCTTTAGCTTGTCCCTGTGCGCCCTTTGGAGTAATACCGCACGGTGGATCAGGGGTGCCCATGTAGGATCTGCCCCACATGCACTCCCGGGAGTGGTACCACGGGAATGGACGGGGGAGAGGGCCCGACACCTCAAACCTCTGCGACCCTGGGGAGTAGTACCCACAGGGCTGGAGGGAATGAGGGTGAACATAGGCGACACCTGCAGAAACAGAGAAAAAGGAGAATGAGAGCGATGAGCGTCGCCGAAAAAAATGACATACGCAAGAAAAATGTAGCTGAGGGGGGCCGAGATGGCCCACATCAGCCTCCTACGACACTAAGCAAAAACTGATTTGAGTCCGCCTCCGGCTCAGGGTGTATACTGCTAGGGAGGAGCTAACTTTTTTTGTCTACTTAGTGTCAGCCTCCTAGTGACAGCAGCAGCATAACCCACGGTCCTGTGTCCCCCAATGAAACGAAAGAGAAAAGATTCTTCCCTCTTACTTGTTGATAATAATTGTACCCGTGGAGTACCCTTTTCTGTCTGGTACCCCATTTTTATATTATAGTCCAGAAAATCAATTGCCTCCCGATCTGCCTTATAGGTTAGTTTGATGTTATATGGGTTATTGTTCAACCAAGTCATGAAGCTCTGCAGTTCAGGACCGGTACTTCTCAAGATAATAAAGATGTCATCTATCTTACCACCTAGATGTAAAATTAATAGATTAGGGATAAGCCAAATGGACGACAATGTTTTAATTTTGTTACATACATTTTTCCTTCCTGAGTCCTCTGATACCATACCAAAAAAATATTCAATGCACATGGTTCAAAAGATAGATTTTCAGCTTAGTTTCTCCTTGATGAAAAATGAACCTTGAAATGGTAGCCTCATTTTAACCAAAACCTGGTATTAATAATTGGACAAATTGAAGGACATGGCATTTGATTTACGAGTAATGCAACAACCTTTTCCCAGTTGATCAGTTTTAGACATCCTTAAAATTATCATTAGTGATGACTAGATATGGGCGAATGCTAAAATATTCGGGTTCGGATTGTTCAAATCCAATCATTTCTACATTTGTGTATTCATACCGAATAACAAACCCAACCCAGTAGTGGTCACTCAGTTCAATGAGGTCACTTGAGGTCAGGTTACCTGCGATCATAGGTGGATGACAATGGGCACCTCCAGCTGTGACCGCAAATAACCTACGTTACGTCACCACACATCGCTGCGACTCATTCTCTGCCTTAAGATCACAGCGGGTGGTCATATTCTATGCGCTGTCACTTCAGATGTAGCAGAGCTGGAATCGTTATGGGACCTCGTGTGGATTACATCAGACCTGGGTGTTTTTGGGGTTAATAAAGGAGTGAAAGAGGGTGTTGTTTTTATCTTATTTTGTGTTTGTGTTTATTTCTTTTCACTTACAGATTAGTAATGGGGGTAGGGTTTTCATAGACCCTGCCATTGCTAATCTAGGGCTTAGTGGCAGATGTGAGCTGTTATTAACCCCTTATTAGCCTGATTGCCACCGCACCAGGGGAATCGGGAAGAATCGGGTAAAGTGCCAGGATTGTCACATCTAATGGATGTGACAATCCTGAGTGGCTGTGGGCTGTTATTGTTATAACGCGCATGCTTTATTCTTATTTTCTTTATTTCTTCATCGTTCCTTATGGGAGACCCAGACCATGGGTGTATAGCTTCTGCCTCCGGAGGACACACAAAGTACTACACTAAAAAGTGTAGCTCCTCCCTCCGAGCATATACACCCCCTGGATGACAGAATCCAACCAGTTCAATGCTTTGTGTTCAGGAGGTCACACACACATGCATCCTCTTTTGATTTTTAATTAAAGAATTGGAAGAAAAGCGGGTCCATCCTGGACTCCCGGCATGTCCCTTCTCACCCCTTTGTGTCGGCGGTGCTGTTAAGGTTGATCTCAAGGCGGGAGCCTTCCATGCCGCGCTCCTTCACCATCCCCTTTGGCTCTGGCTTGAAGTGGGAGCCTTCACGGTTCTCACTGCTCTGCAGGAGACCGGTCTCCATCCGCAGCCCTTTCAGGCCCCTGCTGGACGGAGCGCTCATCCCTCAGGGACATGGCCCTGCGTCTCAAAAAGCTAAGTATATGAGACGTTATTCAGGGGTCCCTTGTGTGGGGAGAGTGTGTTATTTGAGCATGGCGGCACCAGGGGTTCCTTTGCTGTGATTTCCGGCCGGTTCTCTGGTTTTTTCCTGAGAACCGCGCCGAGGGTGCCTGCTCGTCGGCCGCATGGATAAATTTAGGCCCTGGCTTCGGCCGCGGCCTACTTTCGTTTCTCTTCCCCTGCATGTCAGTCATGCAGGGGGACAGTGCGGCGCCGCCCACCGGCCGTTCAGCAGAGGGGAGGACACTCCTCTCTGGGGAGATGTTTCCCTCCCCTGTATTTCTCCTTAGCCCTCCGGTTCCCGCTCTTGGATTAACCCCCGCCCCCCCTCCTCACTCCAGCGCCATTTTCTCAGCGTTTTCACACTGATCGGCGCTGGCTGCTGCAGCTCTGCAAGCTGTCTGGGGGTCCAAGCTGGGAATCCGGAGGGCACACAAAAACGGCCTGGTAAGCCACAACCTCTGGTTGTGGACTTTTATACACTCTCTGGGGGTCTTTCTGAAGGAGTGAATTCTTTACTACAGAGCCTCCACCTCAGCAGCATGTCTGTCACTAGGAGCAAGGCTGCAAAGCTTTACTCTATATGCACTGCATGTAAGCTCATACTGCCCGAACCGAGCACATATCCACACTGTGATGCCTGCTCTACCGTGGTGGTGCCTCAGCCTGGAGTCTCCCCAGTGGTCCCTTCGGCTGCTCCAGCCCCGGTGGCTGAACCCCCGGCTTGGGTAGCATCGTTTTCTAAAGCTATCTCCCAGTCCTTTGCCGACTCCATGGGACAGCTGTCACGGACTCTGCTAACCATGCATCAGCCCCCTTCTCAGGGTGCCTCTGCTGCTCCGACTCGCTCTGCAGAGCTCACAGAGTATGTTTCATCTGATCCCAGACCCCGTCCTCCTAAACGGAGACGCAGGGACTCTTCTCCTTCCTCGTCCCACGGCTCTGATTCACGTGCTGAATCGCAAGGCGAGGAGGATGCCTTTACTGTGGGCTCAGACGCTACGTCTATGTACCCCATTGATCTATCTGAAAGTGATGCGGATGTTAGTGACTTGATTGCGTCCATTAACTCCGTACTGGACCTTAATCCACCAGTGTCAGACGAACAAGCTTCTTTGGTAGAAAAACACCAGTTTACCTCACCTAAGAGAGCAAGGAGTACGTTTTTTAACCACTCCAGTTTTCAGGCCACTGTGACCAAACCCAGGGCCTGCCCTGACAAACGCTTTCCTAAGCGTACCTCTGATGACCGTTTTCCTTTTCCACCTGAGGTGGTCAAGGAGTGGGCTCAGTCACCAAAGGTAGATCCTCCGGTGTCTAGAATCTCAGCCCGGACAGTTGTGTCTGTGGCGGATGGCACCTCTCTTAAGGACTCCACTGACCGCCAGGTTAACCTTCTGGCCAAATCTGTATATGAAGCGGCAGGGGCCTCTTTCTCCCCGTCCTTTGCAGCAGTGTGGGCTCTTCAGGCCATCTCTGCTTCTCTGGCGGAGATGCACTCCCTCACTAGGGACTCTATGCCCGAAATGGTTGCCTTAACTTCCCAAGCTTCGGCTTTTTCATCCTATGCTATGTCTGCCATTTTGGAGGCGTCTCACCGCACAGCGGTAGCCTCCGCTAATTCCCTCGCGATCCGCAGGATCTTGTGGCTTCGTGAGTGGAAAGCAGACGCTGCTTCCAAGAAGTTTCTAGCTGGGCTCCCTTTTTCTGGGACCCGGCTGTTCGGTGAACAACTGGATGAAATCATTAAGAAAGCTACTGGCGGGAAGAGTACTTCCTTGCCACAAACTAAAACCAGGAAACCTGTCCAGGGCAGGAACCAGTCGAGATTTCGGTCCTTTTGTTCCTCTAACTGGTCCTCCTCTAAGCCCTCAGCCTCGTCCACTAACTCAGCTAAGGATTGAAAACCCAACTGGCGCACGAAGCCTCGTCCTCCGAAGAACGGAGGAGCCGCTGCCACCAAGGCAGCCTCCTCTTGACTATCGGGCCGCGCCAGCAACGTCCTTAGTCGGTGGCAGGCTCTCCCACTTTGGCGACGTGTGGTTTCAACACGTCTCCGACCAGTGGGTGCGGGATATCATCTCGCACGGCTACAGGATAGAATTTTCTTCCAGCCCGCCAAACAGATTTTTTCTGTCCACTCCCCCCTGCTCCAAGGCCGCCGCCTTCTCACAGGCCGTGGCATCCTTGCAGGCCAACAGAGTGATTGTACCGGTTCCCGCTCGGGAACGGTTCAGAGGTTTCTACTCAAACCTCTTCCTAGTCCCCAAAAAGAACGGTTCCTTCCGGCCCATCCTGGATCTCAAGCTTCTCAACAAGCATGTTCAGGTGCGGCACTTTCGCATGGAATCTCTGCGATCAGTCATTGCCTCAATGACCCAGGGAGATTTTCTTGCATCCATCGACATCAAAGATGCCTATTTGCATGTGCCAATTGCAGTTTCACACCAGCGTTGGCTCCGTTTTGTAATCGGGGAGGAACACTTCCAATTCGTGGCTCTCCCCTTCGGGCTAGCCACGGCACCTCGAGTATTCACCAAGGTCATGGCAGCAGTGGTTGCGGTTCTGCACCTCCAGGGGTTGGCAGTGATTCCTTACCTGGACGACCTTCTAGTCAAGGCTTCATCCAGTGCAGACTGTCAGCGGAGTGTCTCGCTCACTCTTGCCACGCTTGTCCAATTCGGGCGGCTTGTCAATCTGCCAAAGTCCACTCTGACCCCGACCCAGAAACTCACGTACCTAGGGATGCAATTCGAGACTCTGCCGGCACTTGTCAAGCTGCCCTTAGTCAAACAGCAGTCCCTTCATTGGGCGGTGCGCTCTCTGTTGCGGGCCCACCGTCATTCCATCAGGCACCTCATGCAGGTACTGGGTCAGATGGTGGCGTCAATGGAAGCGGTTCCCTTTGCCCAGTTACATCTGCGTCCTCTGCAGCTGGACATTCTCCGCTGTTGGGACAAGCGGACCTCTTCCTTGCACAGGCTAGTGACTCTGTCGCCACAGACCAAGAGCTCTCTTCAGTGGTGGCTTCGGCCCCTCTCTCTATCCCAGGAACGCTCTTTTCTGATCCCGTCTTGGGTAATTCTCACCACGGACGCCAGTCTGTCCGGCTGGGGAGCAGTGTTTCTCCACCACCGAGCACAGGGCACTTGGACTCCGTCCGAATCAGCCCTCTCGATCAATGTTCTGGAAATCAGAGCTGTGCTCCTAGCTCTCGAAGCCTTTCACCACCTGTTGGCGGGCAAGAACATTCGAGTCCAGTCAGACAACGCGACAGCGGTTGCCTACATCAATCACCAGGGCGGGACTCGCAGCCGCCTGGCAATGTTGGAGGTACAACGCATCCTTCAGTCGACGGAGGACTCCAAGTCCACCATATCCGCAGTCCACATCCCAGGCGTAGAAAACTGGGAGGCAGATTATCTCAGCCGTCAAACCGTGGACAGCGGTGAGTGTGCCCTGCATCCGGCGGTGTTTCGGTCAATCTGCCGCAAGTGGGGCACTCCGGAAGTGGATCTCATGGCATCCCGGCACAACAACAAGGTCCCGGTTTACGTGGCTCGCTCCCACAATCCTCAGGCCTTGGCAGCGGACGCGCTGGTTCAGGATTGGTCCCAGTTCCGTCTAGCCTATGTGTTTCCTCCCCTAGCTCTCTTGCCCAGAGTCCTGCGCAAGATCAGAATCAGGGCCGTCGGGTCATAATCATTGCTCCAGACTGGCCCAGACGAGCTTGGTACCCAGACCTGTTCCGTCTGTCCGTGGAAGTGCCGTGGCATCTCCCGGACCGCCCAGACCATCTCTCACAAGGTCCGTTTTTCCGCCAGAATTCTGCGGCCCTCAGGTTGACGGCGTGGCTCTTGAGTCCTGGATCCTGACTGCTTCAGGCATTCCTTCCGAGGTCATCTCCACTATGACTCAGGCTCGGAAGGCTTCCTCGGCCAGGATTTACCACAGGACTTGGAGAATTTTCCTGTCCTGGTGTCGTTCGTCCGGCCATGCTCCTTGGCCTTTTTCCTTGCCGACCATCCTGTCTTTTCTACAGTCCGGTCTGCAGCTAGGACTATCCCTCAATTCCCTCAAGGGACAGGTCTCGGCTCTTTCAGTGTTGTTCCAGCGGCGTATCGCGGCTGGCTCAGGTGCGCACCTTCATGCAGGGCGCATCTCACATCATTCCTCCTTATCGGAGGCCCTTGGATCCCTGGGACCTTAATCTGGTCCTCACGGCCTTACAGAAACCCCCCTTTGAGCCTCTTAGGGAGGTTCCCTTGTTTCGACTTTCCCAGAAAGTGGTTTTTCTGGTGGCCATAACTTCTCTCAGGAGAGTCTCTGATTTGGCTGCGCTCTCTTCGGAGTCACCCTTTTTGGTTTTTCACCAAGACAAGGTGGTTCTCCGTCCGACGCAGGATTTTCTCCCTAAGGTGGTATCTCCTTTCCACCTTAACCAGGACATTTCATTGCCTTCCCTTTGTCCGGCCCCTGTGCATCGCTTTGAGAAAGCATTGCATACTTTAGATTTGGTGCGGGCGCTCCGGATCTATGTGTCACGCACCGCTGCTCTTAGGCGGTGCACCTCTTTTTGTGCTGACCGCAGGTCAGCGCAAGGGTCTCTCGGCTTCCAAACCGACCCTAGCTCGTTGGATTAGGTCGGCCATATCCGATGCCTACCAATGTGCTCAGGTGCCTCCCCCGCCGGGGATTAAAGCGCACTCGACCAGAGCTGTCGGTGCCTCTCTGGCTTTTAGGCACCAGGCTACGGTTCAGCAGGTCTGTCAGGCTGCCACTTGGTCCAGTCTGCATACCTTTTCGAAGCACTACCAAGTGCATGCTCATGCTTCGGCAGATGCGAGCTTGGGCAGACACATCCTTCAGGCGGCTGTCGCCCATTTGTGAAGTTAGGTTTTGCCTACTTCTCAGCTTTCTGTTTATTCCCACCCATGGACTGCTTTGAGACGTCCCATGGTCTGGGTCTCCCATAAGGAACGATGAAGAAAAAGAGAATTTTGTTTACTTACCGTAAATTCTTTTTCTTATAGTTCCGACATGGGAGACCCAGCACCCTCCCTGTTGCCTGTTGGCAGTTCTTGTTCCGTGTGTTTTCACCAGCTGTTGTTGTAGACAGAGGTTCCGGTTATTCCGGGTTTTACTCTATATCTACTTATGGGTGGATGTCCTCCTTCAGCTTTTGCACTAAACTGGTTGGATTCTGTCATCCAGGGGGTGTATATGCTCGGAGGGAGGAGCTACACTTTTTAGTGTAGTACTTTGTGTGTCCTCCGGAGGCAGAAGCTATACACCCATGGTCTGGGTCTCCCATGTCGGAACTATAAGAAAAAGAATTTACGGTAAGTAAACAAAATTCTCTTTTTTTCCTTTTTTTATTTTTTATTTCCAAAGGTTCCGGAACATTATCCGGAGTTCCCTGAGAACTCCAGGCCCAGGTCCGGTACTAGGGTATTTTTAAAACCTCTCGGATTCTAAATTTTAGAGTCCGGGTCTGTCCATCACTAATCAATAGACAAACAAAAAAAGTGCATAGTGTTCATGTTGTTGTGTAAACAGAAATATTATATGCAAAATTAAAAATGACATGCCATACGGCAAGCAAAATCAAGAAATGCAAAAAACTAAATTATTGAGTAAATGTATTAAATAATAGTTGTATCCTAACTATAATTAAATTGTTGTACAATGTTTTTCTCCACTTTTCTTAGATAATAATCTTTTTTCTTATTTTCTCATAGGCACTTCATTCAGGGAAAAAACCCAATCAAAGTCAACATCTAAGTCACTGAGCGGGTCGAGTGAAGTACCTCAAAATTTGCAGACCACCACGGGTATGGTTTTAGCATATACAGATCTCTAAATTATGGATAAATAGAAAAAGAAACAATTAAAAATAATTTAACACAAACAGTCCAATTCTCACACCACATAAAAATACCCAATTAAAGAAAGCTGTCAAAGCTCTCATTGAGCCCAATAGGAGTCCTTGTGTCCAATCTATAAATCCAATGACTCAAGTTGTGCAAGGGCCTTAAATAGGTTACCACCTCTAACCTCTGATCTATGGCCTTTATAATTAAAGGGGTTATCCGGCTTATTTTGACTTTTCTTCATTATTACCCTATTGGGCTACATTGGGGCAGGTAAGTAGCTAGTGACCACTTACCTGCCCTGCTGTCAGCCTTTCTCCCCCGGCTCAGAGCGGTCATGTGACCGCTCCTGCCACGATTTTGCTGCTTCGGTCATTTCATGTCAACATGGGCAGGACCATGTTGACATGCAAATTTGGAACAGCATGTTGCCGCCCTGCTGGGCGGGTACAGTGTGTGGAGTCCCCGCCCCTCTTCCCTGCACCCTCCCACACATTCCTCCGCACCCCGTACTCTCCCCGCCCACGGTGTTACCGCCAGCACCAGGCCCCCTGCTCAGGATAGCAGGAGTGCCCGTGCAGTCTGTGTCCCGCTCCAGCCCCGCGGCTGCCTTCATTGCAGGCTCAGCAGCCTCTCACATTGCAGCGCAGGCAGGGATGTTAGATGACATCATTGCCTGCTGTGACGATCTTCGCTTCACTCCTGTCAGCGCTGTCAGTGCCTTCTATGCCGCTGCGTTCTCACGTCACTAGCGGTGACGTCTCGGGCGATACTGCTGAGAACGCGGCGGGCATAGAAGTCAGGGACAGATCTGACAGGAGTGAAGCGAAGATCGTCACCGCAGGTAATGATTTCATCTAACCTCCTGATAGCAGCGCTCGGCATCCCCTGCAGTGACCTGGGCTATTGATGTTAGCTCAGGTCACTGCATTACTCTCCCAGCCGACTGGTACATTGACTATGGTATGGATCGTCATGGGACCCCCTTATTGGATTATGCCGGACCTGGATTTGTTTTTCTTTTGAATAAATTGGTGAATGAGGGAATGTTTTGAGTAGTGTTTTTTCAAATAAAACTATTTTTTTTGTTGTCTATTTTTTTCTATTACTGACTGGGTTTGTGATGTCGGATATCTGATAGACGCGTGACATCACTAACCCCAGGGCTTGATGCCAGGTGACATTACACATTTGGCATCAACCCCATATATTATCCCGTTTGCCACCGCACCAGGGCACGGGATGAGTTGGGGCGAAGCACCAGGATTGGCACATCTAATGGATGTACCACTTCTGGGGCGGCTGTGGCCTGCTATTTTTAGGCTGGGGAGTGTCCAATAACAGTAGGCCTCCCTAGTCTGAGAATACCAGACCACAGCTGTCTGCTTTACCTTGGCTGGTGATCCAATTTGGGGGGACCCCATGTTTTTTGTTTTAAACTATTTATTTAATTTAAAATAACAGCGTGGGGTGCCCTCTGTTTTGGATTACCAGCCAAGGTGAAGCTGCCAGCTGTGGTTTGCAGGCTGCAACCATCTGCTTTACCCTAGCTGGCTACAAAAGTATGTTTTTTTTTTAATTATTTTTTATTTATTTTTTGGATAAATACAAGGCTAAGCACACTTTAGTGCCACATGAAAGTCACTAAAGGGTGCCAGCTTAGAATATGCAGGGGGGTAGGACATTATATGTCTATCTATCTCATCTATCTATCTATCTATCTATCTATCTATCTATCTATCTGTCTAACCCTCTGTTCATTCATTCATCCCTCTATTTCTCTGTCTCTATATCTATCTATTCATCTCTATATCTACTCATCTATTTATCTTTCTTGCTGCTTCCAATTTTTGCAGTCCGCAAAAAAACGGAAGACACGGATGTATCCGTGAAAAAATTGGCCATTTTTTGCGGACCGCAAAAACGGAACGGTCATGTGAATGTAGCCTACATGTGTTCCCTATGGGGGTAGGGGTCGATACAGAACGATGGTGAGGGGGAGGTCGCTACAGAGCGCCGTGTGTGTGTGTGTGTGTGTGGGGGGGAGGGTTGCAGAGCCTGATGTGTGTGGCGCAGAGCCCGATGTGTGTGTGTGTGTTTGTGTGTGTGTGTGTATGTGTGTGGCGCAGAGCCCTATGTGTGTGTGTGTGTGTGTGTGGCGCAGAGCCCGATGTGTGCGTGCGTGCGTTGTGTGTGTGTGTGTGTGTGTGTGTGTGGCGCAGAGCCCGATGTGGGGCTGTTATTTTCATTGCTAGAGTGATAACAGATCAGGTGCTGGGGTAGAATACTGACAGGGAATGTGTGTGCAGGGGGCGGGCAGGGGACGGGGCTGGACACTGAGGCCGGGCAGTGCCAGCTCTAACTGAGGTTTTGCACAGGAAGTGGTCAGTTTGCTAGAGCAAAATGTAAACAAAGAACTGCAGAGAATAAAGGGATAATTCAATAGGAACAAAAGTTAGAAAACAAAAATAACAATGTAGGGGTGTTTTATATGACAATACAGCACAGATAAACTCAACATTTTTTGGTAAGCTAATGTCGGACAACTCCTTTAATTTGCTTCAGTCAGATTTATGGTACAATTGGAAATGTTTTGGTAGGGTTTTTAGGTCTTCCGCCTCATGCAGAGTCTTTGTTTTCTCAATGTCCCTGATGGGCTCACGGAATCCCACCTTTAACCCCCTAACCCCTGGACGATTTTTCCGTTTTTGTTTTTTGCTCCCCTTTTTCCAAGAGTCGTAACTTTTTTATTTTTCCCGTCAATCTTGCCATAAGAGGGCTTGTTTTTTGCGGGACGTATTGGTCTTTTAAGTGAAACCATGAGTTTTACCATATATGGTACTGGAAAACAGCACAAAATTTCCATGTGCGGAAAAATTACAAAAAAGTGTGATTGGACAATGGTTTATGGGGTACTTTATTCACCGTGTTCACTGTATGGTAAAACTGATGGGTGGGTGTGATACTTCAGGTTGGTATGAGTTCGTTGATACCAAACATGTTTAGGTTTACTTTTATATAAGGGGTTAAAAAAAGGTTTGTCCAAAAAATTGGAGCACTTTCTGCGGCATTTTCTGCAACTTGTAGTGTTCTCATTTTCTTTGTCGCTCCATTGGGAGACCCAGACAATTGGGTGTATAGCTACTGCCTCCGGAGGCCACACAAAGTATTACACTTAAAAGTGTAAATCCCCTCCCCTTCTGCCTATACACCCCCCGTGGGATCACGGGCTCCTCAGTTTTCATGCTTTGTGCGAAGGAGGTCAGACATCCACGCATAGCTCCACTGTTTAGTCAGCAGCAGCTGCTGACTATGTCGGATGGAAGAAAAGAGGGCCCATACTAGGGCCCCCAGCATGCTCCCTTCTCACCCCACTTTTGTCGGCGGTGTTTGTTAAGGTTGAGGTACCCATTGCGGGTACGGAGGCTGGAGCCCACATGCTGCTTTCCTTCCCCATCCCCCTTAGGGCTCTGGGTGAAGTGGGATCTTACCGGTCTCCAGGCACTGAGGCCGTGCTCCATCCACAGCCCCTGGGAATCTGCTGGACATGGAGCTGAGTATCTTCAGGGACATGGCCCTGCTACTTCAAGGTACTCTGTGTCCCCGTACAGACCGCGCACAGTCACACTACAGCATTGCTGGGTGTGTTAGTGCGCCGGGGACAACAGCGCTGTGCGCTTGTGCCATGACTAACTACAGCTTGCTGAGTGTGTCAATGTATTGGGAACTGCCGCGCCGGCCGCTGCTGTCAGTTTTACACTGCGGCGCGGCTGGGACTTGTGGTGCGCCGGGGACTTACGCGCTGGCCGTGCATATATGACGGCCGCGCTTACTACTCGAGTCCCCGGCTTTTGCGGCCTAGTTTCGTTTCGTTCCCGCCCCCAGGCCTGCCAGTCAGGGGAAGGGCGGGACGCTGTACAGAACGTCAGCGCCGAGGGCTGGAGTCTACTTTACATACTCCAGCCCTCACACTGGGCACAGTGGGACGCCACTTTCCCGCACTTTGTCTGAGGCACGCCCACGGCCTGCCCCTCTCCACAGGACGCCGGCAGCCATTCCTGTGTGCAGTCTGAGCTGGAGAAGGGAGACAAGTTCTGGGAGACCCAGACACGGGATTCTGGCGACCACACACCCGCTTTTGAGCGGGCGGTAAGCAGCACCTGTGGTGCTGACCCCAATAGTGCCGGAGTGTACATTTGTATTTTTATGCTTGCATGCTATACATTGCACTGTACGGTCGTTATTGATTCTTGGCTATATACCCTCCTAGATTGCTCAGAGGAGACAACAGCATGTCGTCCGCAAAAAGCAAGGGTGCCAAGGCACAGGCTTTCTATGCTGCTTGTACCGCATGTGAGGCTATTCTACCGGCAGGTTCCACTGACCCCCATTGTGTGCAGTGCTCGGCTCCTGTGGCACTTGCTCGGCCGGGGCCTCTGCTAGAGGTGACCCAGGGAGAACCACCTGTGAATACTGTCCAGGTGACGGGGACGGAGTTTGCAGTTTTTGCTGATAGATTGTCTGTGACTATGACTAAAATTCTAGAAACTTTGCAGTCTAGACCGGTAACTCAGACCATGGGCACTGTTGAATCATTGCTCCCTGGTCCCCCTCAGTTGGAACAACTCCGGGCTCCGGGGGTGTCCCATGCATCCCAGGGTGAAGGCTCTGACACGGACGACAGTCCCAGACAGCCTAAGCGAGCTCGCTGGGAGCGGCCCTCGACTTCATCACACTGGTCAGGGTCCCAGCAGGAGGACTCTCTGTATGATGAGGCGGAGGTAGCTGATCAGGATTCTGATCCTGAGACCGCTCTCAATCTGGATACACCTGATGGTGACGCCATAGTGAATGATCTTATAGCGTCCATCAATAGAATGTTGGATATTTCTCCCCCAGCTCCTCCAGTGGAGGAGTCAGCTTCACAGCAGGAGAAATTCCATTTCAGGTATCCCAAGCGTAAATTGAGTACTTTTCTGGACCACTCTGACTTTAGAGAGGCAGTCCAGAAACACCACGCTTATCCAGATAAGCGTTTCTCCAAACGACTTAAGGATACACGTTATCCCTTTCCCCCTGACGTGGTCAAGGGCTGGACCCAGTGTCCCAAGGTGGATCCTCCAATCTCCAGGCTTGCGGCTAGATCCATAGTTGCAGTGGAGGATGGGGCTGCACTTAAAGATGCCACTGACAGACAGATGGAGCTCTGGTTGAAATCCATCTATGAAGCTATCGGCGTGTCGTTTGCTCCAGCATTCGCAGCCGTATGGGCACTCCAAGCTATTTCAGCTGGTCTTACACAGATTGACACGGTCACACGTACATCTGTTCCGCAGGTGGCGTCCTTAACCTCTCAAATGTCTGCATTTGCGTCTTACGCGATTAATGCTGTCCTGGACTCTACGAGCCGTACGGCAGTGGCGTCCGCCAACTCCGTGGTTTTACGCAGAGCCTTGTGGTTAAGGGAATGGAAGGCAGATTCTGCTTCCAAAAAGTGCTTAACCAGTTTGCCATTTTCTGGTGACCGACTGTTTGGTGAGCGATTGGATGAAATCATTAAACAGTCCAAGGGTAAGGATTCATCCTTACCCCAGCACAATTCAAACAAACCTCAACAGAGGAGGGGACAGTCGGGGTTTCGGTCCTTTCGAGGCTCGGGCAGGTCCCAATTCTCCTCGTCCAAAAGGACTCAAAAGGATCAGAGGCGCTCAGATTCTTGGCGGGCTCAGTCACGCCCAAAAAAGACAGCCGGAAGAACCGCTCCCAAGGCGGCTTCCTCATAACTTTCGGCCTCCTCTCTCCGCATCCTCGGTCGGTGGCAGGCTCTCCCGCTTTGGCGACATTTGGCTGCCACAGGTCAAAGACCGTTGGGTGAGAGACATTCTGTCTCACGGGTACAGGATAGAGTTCAGTTCTCGTCCTCCAACTCGATTCTTCAGAACTTCTCCACCTCCCGACCGAGCCGATGCTCTTCTGCAAGCGGTGTGCACTCTAAAGGCAGAAGGAGTGGTGATCCCTGTTCCTCTTCAGGAGCAAGGTCACGGTTTTTACTCCAATTTGTTTGTGGTGCCAAAGAAGGACGGGTCTTTCCGTCCCGTTCTGGACCTAAAACTGCTCAACAAGCACGTGAAAACCAGGCGGTTCCGGATGGAATCCCTCCGCTCCGTCATCGCCTCAATGTCTCAAGGAGATTTCCTAGCATCAATAGACATCAAGGATGCTTATCTCCACGTGCCGATTGCTCCAGAGCACCAGCGTTTTCTACGCTTCGTTATAGGAGACGAACACCTTCAGTTCGTAGCTCTGCCTTTCGGGCTGGCGACAGCCCCACGGGTCTTCACCAAGGTCATGGCAGCAGTAGTAGCAGTCCTGCACTCTCAGGGTCACTCTGTGATCCCTTACTTGGACGATCTACTTGTCAAGGCACCCTCTCAAGAGGCATGCCAACACAGCCTGACCGTTGCGCTGGAGACTCTCCAAAGTTTCGGGTGGATCATCAACTTTTCAAAGTCAAATCTGACCCCGACCCAATCGCTAACATATCTTGGCATGGAGTTTCATACTCTCTCAGCGATAGTGAAGCTTCCGCTGGACAAACAGCGTTCACTACAGACAGGGGTACAATCTCTCCTTCAAGGACAGTCGCATCCCCTGAGGCGCCTCATGCACTTCCTAGGGAAGATGGTAGCAGCAATGGAGGCAGTCCCTTTCGCGCAGTTTCATCTGCGTCCACTACAATGGGACATTCTCCGCCAATGGGACGGGAAGTCGACGTCCCTCGACAGGAACGTCTCCCTTTCTCAGGCGGCCAAGGAATCTCTTCGGTGGTGGCTTCTTCCCACCTCATTGTCAAAAGGAAAGTCCTTCCTACCCCCATCCTGGGCGGTGGTCACGACAGACGCGAGTCTATCAGGGTGGGGAGCAGTGTTTCTCCACCACAGGGCTCAAGGTACGTGGACTCAGCAAGAGTCCACCCTTCAGATCAATGTTCTGGAAATCAGAGCAGTGTATCTTGCCCTACAAGCCTTCCAGCAGTGGCTGGAAGGCAAGCAGATCCGAATTCAGTCGGACAACTCCACAGCGGTGGCATACATCAACCACCAAGGAGGAACACGCAGTCGGCAAGCCTTCCAGGAAGTCCGGCGGATTCTGAGGTGGGTGGAAGACACGGCATCCACCATATCCGCAGTTCACATCCCGGGCGTAGAAAACTGGGAAGCAGACTTCCTCAGTCGCCAGGGTATGGACGCAGGGGAATGGTCTCTTCACCCGGACGTGTTTCAGGAGATCTGTCGCCGCTGGGGGATGCCGGACGTCGACCTAATGGCGTCCCGGCACAACAACAAGGTCCCGGCTTTCATGGCACGGTCTCACGATCACAGAGCTCTGGCGGCGGACGCCTTAGTTCAAGATTGGTCGCAGTTCCGGCTGCCTTATGTGTTTCCACCTCTGGCACTGTTGCCCAGAGTGCTACGCAAGATCAGGTCCGACTGCCGCCGCGCCATCCTCGTCGCTCCAGACTGGCCGAGGAGGTCGTGGTACCCGGATCTGTGGCATCTCACGGTAGGCCAACCGTGGACACTACCAGACCGACCAGACTTGCTGTCTCAAGGGCCGTTTTTCCATCTGAATTCTGCGGCCCTGAACCTGACTGTGTGGCCATTGAGTCCTGGATCCTAGCGTCTTCAGGATTATCTCAAGGGGTCATTGCCACCATGAGACAGGCTAGGAAACCAACCTCCGCCAAGATCTACCACAGGACGTGGAAGATATTCTTATCTTGGTGCTCTGCTCAGGGAGTTTCTCCCTGGCCATTTGCATTGCCTACTTTTCTTTCCTTCCTGCAATCCGGTTTGGAAAAAGGTTTGTCGCTCGGCTCCCTTAAAGGACAAGTCTCAGCGCTATCTGTATTTTTTCAGAAGCGCATAGCACGACTTCCTCAGGTACGCACGTTCCTGCAAGGGGTTGGTCATATCGTCCCTCCTTACAAGCGGCCGTTAGAGCCCTGGGATCTGAACAGGGTTCTAATTGCTCTCCAGAAGCCGCCTTTCGAGCCTATGAGGGATGTTTCTCTTTCTCGCCTTTCACAGAAAGTGGCCTTTCTAATAGCGGTCACGTCTCTTCGGAGAGTGTCCGAGCTAGCAGCGCTGTCATGCAAATCTCCCTTCCTGGTGTTTCACCAGGACAAGGTGGTTCTGCGCCCGATTCCGGAGTTTCTCCCTAAGGTGGTATCCCCCTTTCATCTCAATCAGGATATCTCCTTACCTTCTTTGTGTCCTCATCCAGTTCATCAATGTGAAAAGGATTTGCATTTGTTGGATCTGGTGAGAGCGCTCAGAATCTACATTTCCCGCACGGCGCCCCTGCGCCGCTCGGATGCTCTCTTTGTCCTGGTCGCTGGTCAGCGTAAAGGGTCGCAAGCTTCCAAATCCACCCTGGCTCGGTGGATCAAGGAACCAATTCTTGAAGCCTACCGTTCTGCTGGGCTTCCGGTTCCCTCAGGGCTGAAGGCCCATTCTACCAGAGCCGTGGGTGCGTCCTGGGCATTACGGCACCAGGCTACGGCTCAGCAGGTGTGCCAGGCGGCTACCTGGTCGAGTCTGCACACTTTTACCAAGCATTATCAGGTGCATACCTACGCTTCGGCGGACGCCAGCCTAGGTAGACGAGTCCTTCAGGCGGCGATTGCCCCCATGTAGGAAAGGGCCGTTTTACGGCCCTATCACGAGGTATTATTTTACCCACCCAGGGACTGCTTTTGGACGTCCCAATTGTTTGGGTCTCCCAATGGAGCGACAAAGAAGAAGGGAATTTTGTTTACTTACCGTAAATTCCTTTTCTTCTAGCTCCAATTGGGAGACCCAGCACCCGCCCTGTTTCCTTCGGGCTTTTTGTTTTTTCGGGTACACATGTTGTTCATGTTCAATGGTTTCAGTTCTCCGATATTCCTTCGGATTGAATTTGTTCTTAAACCAGTTATTGGCTTTCCTCCTTCTTGCTTTGACACTAAAACGGAGGAGCCCGTGATCCCACGGGGGGTGTATAGGCAGAAGGGGAGGGCCTTTACACTTTTAAGTGTAATACTTTGTGTGGCCTCCGGAGGCAGTAGCTATACTGTTGTCTGGGTCTCCCAATTGGAGCTAGAAGAAAAGGAATTTACGGTAAGTAAACAAAATTCCCTTCTTCTTTATCGTTCCTATGGGAGACCCAGACATTGGGTGTATAGCTTCTGCCTCCGGAGGACACACAAAGTACTACACTAAAAAGTGTAGCTCCTCCCTCTGAGCCTATACACCCCCTGGAGAGCCAGATCTAGCCAGTTCATTGCTTTGTGTTCAGGAGGCATACATCCACACATGCATTCTCATCTGATTTTTCATTTTTGGAAAGAGTTTGAAGAAAAGCGGGTCCAACTCTGGACCCCCGGCATGTCCCTTCTCACCCCACTGTGTCGGCGGTGCTGTTAAGGTTGATTCCACGGCTGGAGCCTTACATGCCGCGCTCCTTCACCATCCCTCGGGCTCTGGCTTGAAGTGGGAGCCAGCACGGTTCTCCATGCTTGGCAGGAGACCGGTCTCCATCCGCAGCCCTTCAGGATCCTGCTGGACGGAGCACTCATCCCCAGGGACCTGGAACCCTGCATCTCAGCAAGCTAAGTACCTGAGACGTTTACATTCGGGGTCCCTGTACTTTATTATGTTGGGAGAGTGTGCTGAGTGAGTTTTCTGACTTTTCCGGCCGGTTCTCTGGCTGTCGCCTGAGAACTGCGCCGATGGTGCCTGCGCGCCGGCCGCACTGCTCAAATTTAGGTCCCGGCTTCGCCGGAGGCCTACTTTCGGTTTCACTGCCCTCGCATGTCATTCATGCAGAGGGACAGTGCGGCTCCGCCCAGCGGCCGTTCTGCACAGGGGAGGGACACTCCTCACTGGGTTCATGTCTCCTCCCCTGTAAGTCTCTTTGGCCCTCCAGATCCCGCTCTCAGAGCAGGTCCCGCCCCCTCTCCTTGCTCCGGCGCCATTTTATCAGCGTATTCTCTGCGATCAGCACTGGCTGCAGCATCCCTGCTGAGGTGCTTGGGGGTCCGGGCTTAGGGATCTGGAGGGCACACAACACCGCTCCAGCGGTCTGGTAAGCCACAACCTCTGGTTGTGGGCCTCTGTAATACTCTCTGGGGGTCACTCTGGCAAGAGCCCCCACTTCAGCAGCACGTCTCACACGAGGAGCAAGGCTCCAAGGCTATATTCAGCATGCACTGCATGTAAGCTCGTGCTGCATGAACCGAGCACATATCCACATTGTGATGCCTGCTCTAACCTGACAATGCCTCAGCCTGGAATCGCACCCACAGTGGTCTCTCCGGCTGCTCCGGCTCCTGTGTCTGAACCCCCGGCTTGGGTAGAATCCTTATCTAGGTCTATCTCCCAGTCATTTGCCGACTCCATGGGACAGCTGTCCCGGACTTTGCTGAACATGCATCAGCCCCCTTCACAGGGCGCCTCTGCTGCTAGGGCTCTCTCAGCGGAGCTCACAGAGGATTCCTCATCTGGTCCCAGACCCCGTCCTCCTAAGAGGAGACGCAGGGCTACCTCCCCTTCCTCGTCCCGCGGCTCTGTTTCAGAAGCTGACTCGCAGGAAGAGGAGGATACTTTCACAGGGGGCTCGGAGGCTACCTCCATGTGCCCCATTGATCTGTCCGAAAGTGACTCAGATGTTAGTGATTTGATTGCGTCCATTAATTCTGTACTGGACCTCAATCCGCCAGTATCAGAGGAGCAACCCTCTCTGGCAGAAAAGCACCAGTTTACCTTGCCTAAGAGGACAAAGAGTGTGTTCTTTAACCACTCCAGTTTTCAGGCCGCTGTGACCAAGCCTAGGGCCTGTCCTGACAAACGCTTCCCAAAGCGTGGTTCTGATGACCGTTTTCCCTTTCCACCTGAGGTGGTCAAGGAATGGGCTCATTCACCAAAGGTAGACCCCCCGGTGTCTAGACTCTCAGCCTGGACCGTTGTATCAGTGGCTGATGGCACCTCTCTTAAGGATTCCACTGACCGCCAGGTTGACCTTCTGGCCAAATCTGTATATGAGGCGGCAGGGGCCTCGTTCTCCCCATCTTTTGCGGCAGTGTGGGCTCTCAAAGCCATCTCTGCTTCTCTAGAGGAGATGCATTCCCTCGCCAGGGAATCTATGCCCGAAATGGTTGCCTTAACTTGCCAAGCTTCCGCTTTTTCATCCTATGCCATGTCTGCCATGCTGGAGGCTTCTCACCGCACTGCGGTGGCTTCGGCTAATTCCCTCGCTATCCGCAGGATCTTGTGGCTTCGAGAGTGGAAGGCAGATGCTTCTTTAAAGAAGTACCTTGCTGGGCTCCCTTTTGCTGTGTCCAGGCTATTCGGTGAACAACTGGATGAAATTATTCAGGAAGCTACTGGCGGGAAGAGTACTTCCATGCCACAAACCAAAACCAGGAAACCTGTCCAGGGTAGGAACCAGTCGAGGTTTCGTTCCTTTCGTTCCTCCAACTGGTCGTCCTCTAAGCCCTCGGCCTCGTCCACTAACTCAGCCAAGGACCAAAAATCCAACTGGCGCACAAAGGCGCGTCCACAGAAGGCCGCAGGAGCTGCTGCCGCTAAGGCAGCCTCCTCTTGACTATCTGTCAACACGTCTCCGATCAGTGGGTGCGGGATGTCATCTCCCACGGCTACAGGATAGAATTCTCTTCCAGCCCGCCAAACAGATTTTTTCTGTCAACTCCCCCCTGCTCCAAGGCCGCCGCCTTCTCTCAGGCCATGGCATCCTTGCAGGCCAACGAAGTAATTGTACCGGTTCCCGCCCGGGAACGGTTCAGAGGTTTCTACTCAAATCTCTTCCTAGTTCCAAAAAAGAACGGTACCTTCCGGCCCATCCTGGATCTCAAGCTTCTCAACAAGCATGTTCAGGTGCGGCATTTTCGCATGGAATCTCTGCGGTCAGTCATTGCCTCAATGACCCAAGGGGATTTCCTGGCATCCATCGACATCAGAGATGCCTATCTGCATGTGCCAATTGCAGTTTCTCACCAGCGTTGGCTACGTTTTGCAATCGGAGAGGAACATTTCCAATTCGTGGCTCTCCCCTTCGGGTTAGCCACGGCCCCTCGGGTATTCACCAAGGTCATGGCAGCAGTGATTGCGGTTCTGCACCTCCAGGGGTTGGCAGTGATTCCTTACCTGGACGACCTTCTAGTCAAGGCTTCATCCAGCGCAGACTGTCAGCGGAGTGTCTCGCTCACTCTTGCCACTCTAGCCAAATTCGGGTGGCTGGTCAATCTGCCCAAATCCACTCTGACTCCGACCCAGAGGCTCACGTACCTAGGGATGCAGTTCGAGACTTTGCCGGCACTTGTGAAGTTGCCCTTGATCAAACAGCAGTCCCTCCAACTGGCGGTGCGCTCTCTCCTGAGGCCCCGCCGTTATTCCATCAGGCACCTGATGCAGGTGCTGGGTCAAATGGTGGCGTCAATGGAGGCTGTTCCCTTTGCCCAGTTCCATCTGCGTCCTCTGCAGCTGGACATTCTCCGCTGTTGGGACAAGCGGCCTTCCTCCTTGCACAGGTTAGTGGCTCTGTCGCCACGGACCAGGAGCTCTCTTCAGTGGTGGCTTCGGCCCCTCTCTCTGTCTCAGGGACGCTCCTTCCTGGCTCCGTCCTGAGTGATCCTCACCACGGATGCCAGTCTATCCGGCTGGGGAGCGGTATGTCTCCACCACCGAGCACAGAGCACTTGGACTCCGTCCGAGTCAGCCCTCTCGATCAATGTGCTGGAAACCAGAGCCGTGCTCCTGGCTCTCCTAGCTTTTCACCACCTATTGGCGGGCAAGCACATCCGAGTCCAGTCAGACAACGCGACAGCGGTTGCCTACATCAATCACCAGGGCGGGACACGCAGCCGCCTGGCAATGTTGGAGGTACAACGTATCCTTCAATGGACGGAGGACTCCAAGTCCACCATATCCGCAGTCCACATACCAGGCGTGGAAAACTGGGAGGCAGATTATCTCAGCCGTCAGACCGTGGACAGTGGCGAGTGGTCCCTGCATCCGGCAGTGTTTCAGTCAATATGTCGCAAGTGGGGCACTCCGGACGTGGACCTAATGGCATCCCGTCACAACAACAAGGTTCCGGTTTACGTGGCTCGCTCCCACGATCCTCAGGCATTCTCCGCGGATGCACTGGTTCAAGACTGGTCCCAGTTTCGTCTGTCCTACGTGTTTCCCCCTCTAGCTCTCTTGCCCAGAGTCCTGCGCAAGATCAGAATGGAGGGCCGTCGGGTCATCCTCATTGCTCCAGACTGGCCCAGGCGAGCTTGGTACCCAGACCTGCTCCATCTGTCCGTGGAGGTGCCGTGGCATCTTCCGGACCGTCCAGACCTTCTCTCACAAGGTCCGTTTTTCCGCCAGAATTCTGCGGCTCTCAGATTGACGGCGTGGCTCTTGAGTCCTGGATCTTGACGGCTTCTGGCATTCCTCCTGAAGTCATTTCCACTATGACTCGGGCCCGGAAGTCTTCCTCGGCCAAAATCTATCACAGGACTTGGAAAATTTTCCTGTCCTGGTGTCGCTCTTCCAGCCATGCTCCTTGGCCTTTTTCCTTGCTGACCCTTCTGTCCTTTCTACAGTCCGGTCTGCAGCTAGGACTGTCCCTCAATTCTCTCAAGGGACAAGTCTCGGCTCTGTCAGTGCTTTTCCAGCGGCGTATCGCCCGGCTGGCTCAGGTCCGCACCTTCATGCAGGGCGCGTCACATCATTCCGCCTTACCGGCGGCCCTTGGATCCCTGGGACCTCAATTTGGTCCTCACGGCCTTGCAGAAACCCCCCTTTGAGCCTCTTAGGGAGGTTTCTTTGTTTCGTCTTTCACAGAAATTGGTCTTTCTAGTGGCCATAACTTCCCTCAGGAGAGTCTCTGATTTGGCTGCGCTCTCTTCGGAGTCACCTTTTTTGGTTTTTCATCAAGATAATGTGGTTCTCCGTCCGACTCCGGACTTTCTTCCTAAGGTGGTCTCTCCTTTCCACCTTAACCAGGACATTACGCTGCCTTCCTTTTGTCCGGCTCCTGTTCATCGCTTTGAAAAAGCGTTGCATACTCTGGATCTGGTGCGAGCGCTCCGGATCTATGTGTCACGCACCGCTGCTCTTAGGCGGTGCACCTCTCTTTTTGTGCTAACCACAGGTCGGCGTAAGGGCCTCTCTGCTTCTAAGCCGACCTTAGCCCGTTGGATTAGGTCGACCATTTCGGATGCCTAATAGTGTTCTCAGGTGCCTCCCCCGCCGGGGATCAATGCACACTCGACCAGAGCTGTCGGTGCCTCTTGGGCTTTCAGGCACCAGGCTACGGCATAGCAAGTCTGTCAGGCTGCCACTTGGACTAGCCTGCATACCTTTTCAAGGCACTACCAAGTGCATGCTCATGCTTCGGCAGATGCGAGCTTGGGCAGACGCATCCTTCAGGCGGCTGTCGCCCATTTGTGAAGTTTGGTTCTGCCTACTTCTCAGTTTTTTCTGTTTATTCCCACCCATGGACTGCTTTGAGACGTCCCAATGTCTGGGTCTCCCATAGGAACGATAAAGAAAAAGAGAATTTTGTTTACTTACCGTAAATTCTTTTTCTTATAGTTCCGTATTGGGAGACCCAGCACCCTCTCTGTTGCCTGTTGGCAGTTTCTTGTTCCGCGTGTTATCACCGGCTGTTGTCGTGGACAGAGTCTCCGGTTGTTCCGGTTCTTGCTCTGTTTTACTTGTGGGTGGCTATTCTCCTTCAGCTTTTGCACTAAACTGGCTAGATCTGGCTCTCCAGGGGGTGTATAGGCTCAGAGGGAGGAGCTACACTTTTTAGTGTAGTACTTTGTGTGTCCTCCGGAGGCAGAAGCTATACACCCAATGTCTGGGTCTCCCAATACGGAACTATAAGAAAAAGAATTTACGGTAAGTAAACAAAATTCTCTTTTTTCGGGATATGGGGCTCACTGATGGCTTATTTGTTTGCATTTTTAGCTGTACCATTTTTGCACAGATGCTACGTTTTGACTCCCTGGTATTGCATTTTGCTGAAAATTTGCGAAGACCAAAAAACGTAACTTTGCCAGTTGGATTTTTTTTTACGGCTACGCCATCTACCGATCTAATTGATTCATTTTATATTTTAATAGACTGGGCAATTCTGAACTCTGCGATACCAAATGAGTGTATATTTTTTATTTTTTTAACCCTTTGATTTTTAGTGGGGCGAATGGAGAATAATTTAAACTTTTAGTTGTTTTTTTAATTCTATAAAACTTTTTTTTTACTTTTTTTATTTTAATAGTCTCTCTAGGGGTAAGGATTAGCCGTCTGATCGCTTGTTCATTTCTGCTGATCAGAGCGGCAGAGCTCTGAACAGCTGAAATGCTGCTGTCCTGTTAAAGCCAGCCGGCTGTAACAGGATGTGAGTCATGATAGCGACAGGAGTCATCACATAACCCTGTGCTACCATGGCAACCATCGGCTTCCCATGATCGCATTACGGGGCCTCCGATGGCGATGTAGAAAGGCAATTGGAATAGTCATGGGCCCTCGTGTGGATTACCACAGACCTGCGTGTTTTTGGAGTTAATAAAGGAGTGAAATAGGGTATTGTTTTTATCTTATTTTTTGTTTGTGTTTATTTCTTTTCACTTCCAGATTAGTAATGGGGGTAGGGTTTTCATAGACCCTGCCATTACTAATCTAGAGCTTAGTGGCAGCTGTGAGCTGTTATTAACCCCTTATTAGCCTGATTGCCACCGCACCAGTGCAATCGGGAAGAGCCGGGTAAAGTGCCAGGATTGTCACATATAATGGATGTGACAATCCTGGGTGGCTGTGGGCTGCTATTGTTATAACGCGCCTGCTTTAATCTTATTTTATTTAATTTTCCTTTATTTATTTTTTATTTTCTCATAGGCACTTCATTCAGGGAAAAGACCCAATCAAAGTCAACATCTAAGTCACTGAGCGGGTCGAGTGAAGTACCTCAAAATTTGCAGACCACCACGGGTATGGTTTTAGCATATACAGACCTCTAAATTATGGATAAAAAACTATTAAAAGAAGGATTTTTGTGTACTCACCGTCAAATCTCTTTCTCTGAGTCTTCATTGGGGGACACAGGACCATGGGTGTATGCTGCTGTGACTAGGAGGCTGACACTAAGTAAACATAAAAAAAGTTAGCTCCTCCCTAGCAGTGTACACCCTGAGCCGGAGGCGGATCTATGCCAGTTAAGTGTACAAGCAGTAGTAGGAGAAACCTGAACAACCATAACTAATCAAAGTAATAACAAGAAACACACAGTATCTTATCTAAACCTATACTGTATATAAATATCTATATATATATCTATATATATATATATATATATATATATATATATATATATAAAAAAAACATAAATAAGCTGGGTACAGAAGAACGTGTTTCCATAAAGAACCAGTAACACCCGGCAACTAAGAGCAACCCCATATCCAAACAGGGTGGGTGCTGTGTCCCCCAATGAAGACTCAGAGAAAGAGATTTTACGGTGGGTACACAAAAATCCTTCTTTATCGCTTTCATTGGGGGACACAGGACCATGGGACGTCCAAAAGCAGTCCCTGGGTGGGTACAGGAGTAATCATACAGATTCAAAATATACCCAAAACTCTGTAAGAATGCTCGGTGCAAACGTAAACCGGCTTATCATAGGTGTGCCAAAGCCGCTTGCTGTATCCTGGAAAACCTGGAAAAGGTAGAAAAGCTTGACTACGCGGCGGCTCTGAAGACTTGCTTGGCTGACGCCTGGCGTCTGACTGTCCTAGACGCCCCAATTGCACCGGTGGAAAGGCCTTTACACTCCTCGGAGAAAACCTGACTCTAATCCTGTAGGCCTCTGATATGGTCGGCCTGACCTAACTTGCAGTGATAGCCTTGGACGCCGGCATGCCCCTCCTGGGTCCCGTAGACAGGACGAATAGGCCGTCCAAGATGCAGAGGGGTGCGGATCTCGAAACGTAACTCCTCCGAGCTCGCACTAGATCCGGTGTAAGCCGTGACCTCTCCAAGAATCGAATGGAGGCTGGACCGAAGGATGGAGCCACCATCACCTCATTCAGATACTACATCCGGTAGGAAAAAACCTGAGACGGGTGCCGAACAATCTCGTCTTGGTGAAAAAAACAAGAAAAAGTGACCCGCATGAGAGGGATTACAGAGCAGACCTTCTTCTGATTGAAGTGACTGTCCCCAACAAAGGCACCTTCCCGGATAGGCGTGAGATTGAGGATCGAACGGGGCTAATTGAAGAGACCCTAGAGCCAGCTGGAGGTCCCATGGTTCTAGCAGGGAACGATCTAGCGGTGCCAGATGGACGACTCCTTGGATGAACGTCCTGACTTGCGGCCGAGATGCAAGATTTCTTTGGAAAAGAGATATAGAGCCGACACCTGATTTCTCTGGAAAAGAGAGATATAGCCGACACCTGCCCTTTGAAGGTTGCTGGCGAGAGACCCGCCTGTAAGCCTGACTGTAGGAAGGCCAGTAACACTGGGAGTGACAGATCCAGTGGAGATGCGTTGACGTTGACCTCACCCTCTTGAAAGGAGGCCTTTGTTTGAAGACGGAGGCTTCTGAGTTTTGACCATGGTCTGTAACACCTGTGGGATAACGCCTTCCTGGGCTAGTAGCCATGGTTCCACAGCCATGCGGTCAAATTGAGAACCTCTGAATATTGATGTAAAAGAGGACTTTGCGACAGGAAGTTCAGACGATCTGGAAGCCACCATGGGGTGTCTGATGAGCTGCGTGAGCTCTGCGAACAACGCTTGCCTGGGTCAATCCATGGCAATGAGAGCCACTAGGATGCCCTCTGCTCTGAGTTTCTTGAGGACTCTTGTGACTTGATTGTTGAATCGAGAAGCCATCAGGTCAACATTCGGAATATCTCATCTGAGGCAGATCCATTCGAAAGCCTCTCTGTTTAGGGATCATTCGCCTGCCACCAGACCTTGCTGATATAGTCCGCTGCCCAATTCTCCACGGCGGGGAAAAATGAATGTGGACAAAATCTGGAGTGGTGAGGCTATGCCCACTGTACGATCTTCTTCACCTATGTCATCACCATGACGCTCCTTGTTTCGCCCAGGTGATGTCCGACTGGATTCTGGATGGCGATTCTTGTATGAAGGGCTGAAAAAAATCTGTAGGGCTCGCAGAAAATACTCTGATCCCTAAAACAAAATTGATAGGCAGACGGCTCTCCTGGGAGGACCACCGATCGTGAGCCGTGTGCTTCGGAACACCGCTCTCCAGTCGGAAGACTGGTATCGATGGTGACTGCCTGCCAGTGTACTGGTATGAAAGACATTCCACTGGACCGATGAGGGCCGCTGGTCCACCATAAAAACGAGCGGCGGTATCCCGGAGTCAAATGGATCCTGCGATTCAAGGTGAACAGAGAATTGTCCCATCTGTTCGGCCAAGTCAGCTGAAGGAGACGAAGGTGGAAGCGGCAAACGGAACCGCCTCTATTGCCGCCACCATCCGACTGAAGACTCTCCGCTCGGAGTGACGGAGGATCTGGAGGTCTCTTTGGAGGGACACGCGTCCTTGGATGGTATCGAACTCCATGCCTAGAAAGGTAATCCTGCTGGCCGGGGTCAGAGAGGGCTTCTTCCAAATGATGCGCTAGCCTAGTCGGGACAGGATATCGATGGTGACCTAAACACTTAGGAGACCGTCGTCAAAAAGAAGAACCCCTGATCGACAAGGCGACCAGGTACAGAATCACCAAAAATGATCATCTGCTATTGCCAGACGCAGGAACATCTGTGCTGGTGCGACCTGTATGTCCGACGATAGACTTGCTGGAGAAAACTATTATGTCCCCTGAGTCCAGCAACTCGCCGACCCAGGGGTCCGTGATCCAAGTCCGCCAGACGTGATTGAGATGAGACAGGCGCCTCTCCCTGGTCTGCGCCCGCGCGCAACGACCAAGAGTCATCTAGCGGGGTAGCGCTGTGATCTGGATGTCGTTGTCGATGGCTGGCGTGGCTGAGAAAACGCCAGAAAGGGCATGGATTGAGGTACGGAATCTTCCTGTTCCTCTGCGGGGACCTGGTTTTCTTGTGTGTGTGGAACCGAAGCTCCCGTGATCTCGTCGATGACCTGATCCAGCCAGTCCCCAAACAAACGACCTCCTGTAAAGAGGAGGACTGTAAGTGATATCCTAGAAACCGCGTCCGCATACCAGTCTCTGAGCCAGATCGCCCGACAGATGGCCCCCGTGCTGCTAGCCGCTTTCACTGGGCAGTAAGCTGCTGACGGAGATGCGATGAGTATGTACTCACCTGCTAGAGCAAACTGTGTGCCAAGTGTGAATTCCGGATTGCTCGATCCTGCGCGAAAAACCGTTGTGGAGGTTATCGGACCCGGACATCATGGATGCTGCCAGCTAGATGGCGGCGAGGGCAGAAGGAGTACTGTGTCTGTCGTCTGAAGAAAAACCGGAGCGATGGCCCGTGCGGGAGAGCTGAAAGATGACCGCCGGAAAAAAAGCAGCAGGGCGACCATAGGCGAGCCTGTCCATTCCTTCCTGAGAGACTCAGGAAGGGAGAAAAAAGGAGATCAAACGACTTACCCTTGTTGAATATCTTGACTGGTTGTCTGTGCTTGTATAGAATTTCAGCAACGACTGGATGGTCACCAAATTGCCTGTGTGCCCGCTTAACCTGTGTTAAAGGAGACATGCAAGCACTGGGTAGCCACAGAGTCCGTCTGGGGCTCTAGCATATGACTTACCGCTTTGGCCGGACTAACCACCCTACCTCTGACCTCAGTCCTCTGATCTGGAATCAGCATCAAGGCTGCATCCGACTCTTCTCCTGAAAAAAGGGTCGGCCGGTCTCGGAGACGAGGAACACTCGGGGCCTGGAGGTGATGGAAATCTCCGGGAGGGCTTGAGAGGAGGCCCAGCAGGTCCCCTTCTGCGATCCAGTGGTAGGGTCTGGATCAGACCGACTGTTGTCCAGAGTCAGCTGGACCGGGGGAGCATGGCCGAGTGTAGGGAGCGACTGCAACGCCTGCGCGATGGTCCTAGACGCCCTTGAGAGAGAGTCCACAGACTGGGATAGAGGGTCTACCCCTCCGGATAAGGGAGCGCAGCGGAGCTCGGGTGCTGGCGGTGGCATGGGGCGCAAGCCGAGCGGGGGGCGTAGCCTGGATTGGGAGGATTATACCTAGCCGGCTGTGCGTGCATAAAAAGCTATAGGGTGCTTAGGAAAAAAACACTAGTGACGCTAGTGGGGAGACAGGAGAAAAGGGGGAAAAAACAAAAAAAAATTAAAGAGATATAGTCTGTTCCTAAGCAGGAGCAGCACTCACCCAGGTCCTGTCTCCCACCCAGGTCCGCGGAGGTCTCAGAAACTGCAGGGACAGCCTTGCTAAAGAAGAAAAACCGTCCTTCATTTTTTTTTTTTTTTTGCAGTAGGGGGCTGCCCGGATAGGGACCGGGCAGGACCTGCAGGGGTCATGCTTGGGACAAAAAAACACGAGCGCGCAACACGGGGAGGCGGAGATCTGATGGTCTGAGGTAGGCCGAAGCAGGGGACTAGATTAGTGGGTGGCCCGCCGGGAGCGCAGCGCTGAGAGCAGAGAAGTCCTACCTGCGTTCTGCCGACGTCTCTGAGATGCTCGGTCCCATCCTGCCTGCTGGAGAGTTGCCAAGCTGCTGAGCGCTCCTGCGCTGTGTAACCACGATCCCCTGTGAACGCTGGGGAGGCCTGTTGTAGCTGAGCGCTCCTGCGCTGCAGATGTGATCCTCTCCCTGTATGATAGGGGACGCTGGGAGGAATGGGGGCGTGCTGCAGCACTGAGCTGGCTGTCTCCGGGCAGAAGTCGAGGGGGGCGTGGCCGGAAAAAACGCGCGCGCGCGCAAACAGGGGGGCGGAGCGCACCGGCCTGATGTAGGCCCGAAGCCGGAAGCTAAATTAGTGAGCGGCCACCGGGAGCGCAGCGCTGCTAGCGGAGAAGATCCTACCTGCGTCCTGGCGGCGTCGCTCTGATCCACGGCACCAATCTGTGATGCTGCGCCTGCCGGTGAGTCCAGTCTGCCCCTGGGAGACACCGGGGGAAAACGCTGGGGAGCTTGGGGAAAAATGCAGAGCGCTCCTGCGCTGCATGAAGAGATCCACTGCCTGGGCCCAGGGTAGGAGGAAGAACGCTGGGGGAGGCCTGGTGCTGTGAGCGCTCCTGCGCTGCAGTCTGCGATCCTGACATCGGGTCCTGGAGCAGAGATCCCTCGTCGCCTCCACCAGAAGTACCCCTTGGGATGGTACCATAGGGGCCGACGGGGAGTGTGCCCTTACAAAAATTAAAAATATCGGTCCCCAAGCAGCCCCTGGGGTGGTACCATGGGGCAGGAGGGGGATAGGGCCTGGCGTCTCGAGCCCCAGACAACCCTGGGGACGGTTCCCGGAGGGGAGGAGAAGGTGAGGGTTCTCTCTGATGCAGGGACTCCAACCCTGCAGAAGAGACAAAAAACCTAGAAGAGATGAGAAGGCTGAGCGGCGCCGTATTAGCACGAAAAAACGGAAAAAAGCAATAGCCTAAGCTGAGGTTGGCCCACAGAGATATGGGCCCACTTCAGCCTCCTACGACACTAAGCAAAAAACTGGCATAGATCCGCCTCCGGCTCAGGGTGTGCACTGCTAGGGAGGAGCTAACTTTTTTTATGTCTACTTAGTGTCAGCCTCCTAGTCACAGCAGCATACACCCATGGTCCTGTGTCCCCCAATGAAAGCGATAGAGAAAAATATTTTAACACAAACAGTCCCATTCTCACACCACATAAAAATACCCAATTAAAGAAAGCAGCCAAAGCTCTCATTGAGCCCAATAGGAGTCCTTGTGTCCAATCTATAAATAAAGTGACTCAAGTTGCGCAAGGGCCTTAAATAGGTTACCACCTCTAACCTCAGATCTATGGCCTTTATAATTAATTTGCTTGAGTCAGATTTATGGTACAATTGGAAATGTTTTGGTAGGGTTTTTAGGTGTTCCATCTCATGTAGAGTCTTTGTTTTCTCAATGTCCCTGATGTGCTCACGGACTCACACCTTTAACCCCCTAACCCGTGGACGATTTTTCTGTTTTTGTTTTTTGCTCCCCTTTTTCCGAGAGTCGTAACTTTTTTATTTTTCCCGTCAATCTTGCCATAAGAGGGCTTGTTTTTTGCGGGACGTATTGGTCTTTTAAGTGAAACAATGAGTTTTAACATATATAGTACTGGAAAACAGCAAAAAATTTCCACGTGCGGAAAAATTACAAAAAAGTGTGATTGGACAATGGTTTATGGGGTACTTTATTCACCGTGTTCACTGTATGGTAAAACTGATGGGTGTGATACTTCAGGTTGGTATGAGTTCGTTGATACTAAACATGTTTAGGTTTACTTTTATCTAAGGGGTTAAAAAAAGGTTTGTCCAAAAAATTGGAGCACTTTCAGCGCCATTTTCTGCAACTTGTAGTGTTCTCATTTTTCGGGAAATGGGGCTCACTGATGGCTTATTTGTTTGCATGTTTAGCTGAACCATTTTTGCGCAGATGCTACGTTTTGACCCCCTGGAATTGCATTTTGCTCAAAATTTGCGAAGACCAAAAAACTTAACTTTGCCGGTTGGAATTTTTTTTTACGGCTACGCCGTCTACCGATCATATCAATTCATTTTAGATTTTGATAGACTGGGCATTTCTGAACTCTGTGATACCAAATGAGTGTATATTTATTATTTTTTTAACCCTTTGATTTTTAGTGGGGCGAATGGGGAGTGATTTAAATTTTTAGTTGTTTTTTTTAATTCTTTAAAACTTTTTTTTAAACTTTTTTTATTTTAATAGTCCCCCTAGGGGTAAGGATTAGCTGTCTGATCGCTTGTTCATTTCTGCTGATCAGAGCGGCAGAGCTCTGACCAGCTGAAATGCTGCTGCCCTGTTACAACCAGCCGGCTGTAACAGGATGTGAGTCATGATAGCGACATGAGTCATGACATAACCCTGTGCTACCATGGCAACCATCGGCTTCCCGTGATCGCGTCACGGGGACTCCGATGGCGTCGAGGAAAGGAAATTTCCCTGCCATGGACAATTACATTGCGCTGTCAGTATTTGACAGCGCGGTCTAAGGGATTAAAAGGCATGGGTGAATCGTGGATCCACCCTTGCTTGTAAGCTACACATGTCTGCTGTTCAGATCAGCATATATGTGCGGAAATCGGTGCCGGTTTACTGCAGCAGCCGACGATGATTACACCGCCATTATCTACGATGTACCCAGTACGTCCAATGTCTGTAAGAGGTTAAGTCCCTTGTGGTCATTCCTATGTAGATTTTCTGGCATGGATACTGGGCGTAATAAATCACGCCCTTAGAAGCACAAATATGTTGGTGATTTATTGTGTAAGTTTGTGTTCCTTCCGATTTTTTAATGGGAATCTGTCACCAGATTTGGGAACTACAAGCTGTGTCCAATACCACTGAGTTCTTATATACAGCATTCCAAAATACTGTATATAAGAGCCTAGGCTGCTCTGTAAAACGGAAAAAGTACTTTTATAATACTCACCTAGGGTGGGTCCAGTCCAATGGGTGTCGCAGCTCTCCAGTGCGGTGCCTCCTCTTTTAGGTCTGACGCATCCTCTCTGCTGCGATCTTCGGCCTCCTTCTTCCCAGTCCGGTGTGGATGATGTGTCTACGTCATCCACACGAGCCGACATTGCGGTCCTGCGCAGGCGCATTCATCTGCCCTGCTGATCAAAGTACTGTAATGTGCAGGCGCGAGGAAAGGTTAACCCCTTCACGACCGGCCGACTTTACACTTTCCGGTATTTGTGGGGGTTTGCCATTCTTCTGACAGACGTAACTTTTTTATTTTTCAGTCAATATGGTCATGTGAGGGCTCATTTTTTGCAGAATGAGCTGTAATTTTAAATGAAACTGTGAGTTTTACCATGCAGTGTACTGTAAAATGGTAAAAAAAATTCCAAATGTGGAGAAATTGCAAAAAAAAGTGTTATTGCTCTATTGTTTTTGAGAGATTTTATTCACTGTGTTCACTATATGGTAAACCTGATGTGCTGCTGTGATGCCTGAGGTTACTGCAAGTTTGTAGACACCAAACATGAATAGGTTTACTTTAATCTAAGGGGTTAAAAAAATAATCAGAAGTTTGTCCGAAAAAAGTGACGGACGTTTTGCGCCATTTTCTGAGACCCATAGCGTTCTCATTTTTTTAAATCTATGGCTCAGTGATGGCTTTTTTTTGTATCTCGAGCTGACGTTTTTAACAGTATCATTTTTGCGCAGATGCTATGTTTTCATTGCCTGTTATTGCATTTTGCTTAAAATTTGTGGCAACCAAAAAGCGTAATTTTGGCATTTGGAATTTTTTTGCTGCTATGCCGTTTACCAAACAGAACAAATGATTTTATATTTTGATATATATCCGGGCTAAAGACAGCGATACCAAATGTGTGAATATATTTTTTTTTAACCCTTTATTTTTCAGTGGGGCAAAAGAGGGATGATTTGAACTTTTAGGTGTTTTTACTTTTTTTTTACTTTTTCAAAACTTTTTCTTAATTTTTTTTTAAATTTGACTAGTACCCCTAGGGGGCTATTAGGATCAGCTGTCTGATCACTCATTTATTTATCCCAATCAGAGCAGCACAATTTAGACTGGGAGAAATTATCATCTCTTGTAACAGCCAGTATTTGGCTTTTTCTTACAGGACCTGAGTCATATGAGCTACAGGAGTCATCACATGACCCTGTGCTATCATTTTAGCCACCAGATTGTTAAGGGGTTAAAGATCTCTTACGCATATGCACTACAATACATGGATCTGCTTTGAGCAGGGCAGATCAAAGTGCGCCTGCGCAGGACCTCAATGCCAGCTAGTGAGCATGATGTAGGACGCGTCATGCACATGGGCCTCAGAAGAAGGAGGATGGCGATCGCCGCAGAGAGGAAATGCCGGACTAGAAAGAGGAGGCAATGGGTTTGAGATAATGATCAATAACTTTTCTAGCTATTTCATCATCAGCTGACAGTCTCCTTTTTTTCTCAGCCCCAGATCCCCTTGAGTGGAGCCCCAAAAATTGGTCTGTGCGATTTCTTCCTGTAAGCTCCCAAAGTAAGTCTGCCATCTTATCTTTCTTCTTCCTGCTCCAGCTGTAAGGCTACTTTCACATTTGACAGGATGCAAACCGCATATGACCGGATCCTGTGGATTGAATGTGCAACGCATGCAACCGCAATTGTTATTTTATTGTATGCTTCTACTTCTACTTGTGATGGATGAAGGGGAACACAGAATATATCGGCTGGCACTGTAGTCAGCTGAACGGGAATAAGCTGAACTCCTGATCTCACATCCCGCACACGCTGTGATGGATGCAGGTTAACAGCAATCACTGCCTGCTGCCGATCACGTGTGACCATGTTCGGGTTGTGTGGTCATGAGTTCAGCTGAGTTCAGATCAGCTGACTCCAGTGTTGGCCGATTACTTTCTGTGTCCCCCTGCATCCATCGCAGAGTGTTCGGGCTGGAGTTCAACAGAGTTCAGATCAGCTGACTCCAGTGTCGGCCGAATTCAGCTGACCTCACAGGCAGCACACGCTGCGATAGATGCAGGGGGACCCAGAACAAGTAATCGGCCAACACTGGAGTCAGCTGATCAGATTAGTTGATCTGCTGGCTGTATGGTTAGAAGTAGGAATGAGTGAGCACTAAAATGCTCGGGTTCTCGGTAGCCCATGAGTATTTTTTTGTTTTAAATTCATTAAAAAATAAACAAAAACCCCAAACACATAACCCTAACTCTAGGGTTAGGGAGTAAAAAAATAAAATGTGTGGACTGCCGCTGCATTTTCTATTGCTAAGGTAACCCAAGCAGCTACTGGCTGCTAACCCCCACTGCTTATATGACCTTCACTGGCAATGGAAAATCCAGGGAAGCCCTTTTTTAACGTT